>NW_020956364.1:13910-155184 GCF_003031625.1 Empidonax traillii | reverse complement strand
AAAAAAAAAAAAAAAAAAGCTGGGACACTTCACAAGTCCAGAGCTCCCCTTCACTTTTTTCTCTGGACTCTTCAAAAGTATCTGTTTGCTTGAATGTCAGCCTCAAAAAATTCCATAAGCGGGACCTCTCTGGAGATGCTGCCTGTGAGTCGTTCTCCAAATAGCACCAGGGCATAATCTCCCACCGAGGCTTCAGTGGGGATGGAAGTGCTCAGAACTACTTTAGAAACTTTCTCAGAGCTTCAAACCGGTCGTTCAGTTCAGTTTTCAGGACTTTGAGAGGATTTGTAGATAAGTTTGGGAGGATTTTCAGATAAGCTTTATCCAGGAAACTGATTAACGTCCTCATCTTCTCAGCAGCCTAGGAGAGCCACCCAGAATATTTTGAAGGAAACCATGTCACGACAAACTGAACTACATAAAAACTTCTTGAACTGAGATCAGTTGACAGTTTATTAATTTGTTGGCTGCTCACCTCTATGAACTTTTATTTAGATGTAACTGAAATATCTTTTTTCTTGGCTAAAAGTTAGTTATAGTTGAGCGACATGTTGTCTTTTGACTACATGCCCTAGTTTCTGCCATTCTAGAGAATCTCATCTCTCTGCTGTTTTGTTCACTGGAGGAAGTGTTTACAGGTTGTTTGTTCCTTACACAGCAGGACTGGGTGGAGTAGATGTGCTTCTCAATGTGCACCTGGCAAACTGGCTGCAAATTGGCACCATGACAGGAATGCACACACACATACGCAAAGATATGGTGGATTTGTTACACTTCGTTGCCTCCTGTCCCTTCCCATCCTTGCAATGAGGTAAAACTCAAACACTGAAATTGTTTTCACTCCTGTCCTTATGGGCTCATAATTTCATTTAATTCTTCCCTTTTCAGCCCTGTCCTCTCGTTGCTGCTGCAAGGAATTGATATGCTCTGTAGGACCCGCTGTTGGCACCGCGCTCTGTGACATTCCCAGAGCTCTATTATGTTGTCTATCACAGTCAAGTTATTACTACACACTTCACATAAAAAGCCCTTTGTGCTGGCAGTGCTGACAAGACTCTGCCTAGACATGGGGGTTACAGTTCTGACCAGCAGGGTCGGGCTCCAGGGCCGTTTGTGAAGCGATGCTGATACTCCATTGTTTGGAACATTCATCTCTTTTATTCAGAGCCCGTCACAATTTGCAAATACACCAGGATTTTGACACGGAGGCAGGGAACTCACAGCTCTGATGGTGGTGAAAAATCCAGAGTGCTGCTGAGTACTTATTGCCAGGGACTGAGGAGCAGCAAAATGTTTAGACCTCTGATCATTCTCAGCTTTCATATCAGGCTTTGTTCATCTTAGTTTAGTTCTGAGTAAGCTCCACTTAGTTCTGAGTAAGCTCCACTTTAGGACATGAATTTCAGGGTAAAGCTGCTGAGATCTTAAAATGGTTGGTTGAGAGATGAACGAAGGGACTACACTTTATTCCATTTCATGCCATAACTATTGTGTGACTACGTAATTAAAGAGAAGTGCTATCAGCCTGTAAGACTTTAAAGGTTTTAATGTAAAAATTGTCTGGACAGATTTACATGAAACAAAACCAAAGGAAAATCCACCCATGTGCAACCTGGATGTTTTGAGAACAGTGCTCGTGTGCTGATCTTGGCACATGACAGATCTATCATCACAGGTGTCACCACTTCTGCTCAATTTATTTAATGAAGTAACACCTCTAATCTTATAAAAGGGGCAATTAAGGAATGAAGAAGTTAAATGACTTTCAGAGGATCACATAATTTAATGAGAAAGGGAGGCATAACTGCTATATCTGCCTGTACAGTCCTCCTCATTGTCTGATGTTTTGAGATATTTTTATTTTATATTTGAATGCTGTTCTTACAAGCCCTGAACTCCACTCTTTGCTTGACTTTCCCTGGATCTCCATCTGCAAAACTGAGCAGCAAACCTCATGAGAATACTCTCTCACACAAGATTTTCCAATAATTTGTGCTTTCTCTTAGAGTCAGAAGTGCAGTATCAACTCGGGCTGCCCTCTGGCATTTGTGCATTTAATCCACCAGAAAACTGAAAACGATAAAAAAATTGGAGACTCAAAATACTGTTCAAACCTGGAAGAGCTTGTTTAGGTTTGAACAAAAGCTTAGATCAGGAATTTCACCAATTCTCTATGGAATCTACAGAAAATCAAACTGCATTAAATTTAATTCTGTGCCACCTAATTAATGGTATTGAGGCACTTTTTCTTCTTAGTTTCACCGCTGTTACAGTAGATGTGACTTTATTCACCTCTTTTTTTTTGTGGCAGACGTAAGTAAGTAGTAAAAAGAAAACATCCTTTTGTCATTTAGCAATTATTTGAGATGCTCAGCTTTTATCTACTTTGAACAGGTGAAGACTCTCATATGTAAAACTAAACATGGGGTTAAGAAGCTGTAAAATAGCTTTTAGTCTGCCTGTATGAGGCAAAGTGTGGAGGTGTGCATTCCTCGGGTTCCTAGAACAGAACTTGTCACTTTTCACAAGTGAGATTGTCGTGCTTGATCTCAGTTTAATTTACTCTCTTCCTTAGCACTTTGTTCCCAACTATCCTCATGCTGCAAAGGAGCAGCAGGGACATGGTGGTTCCTTGTAAACTGGTGAAAAATAGCATCCCTAGGAGGAAAAAATCAGTCTTGAGCTTTCATTGTGTTCTTGGTTGCAAAATCCAGTGGTTATCCTGAGATTCTCTTCGTCTTGTTTGTCAAATCACAGAAAGGTTTGGGTTGGAAGGGACTTTGAAGATGATCTTGTTCCAATCCCCTGCCATGGGCAGGGACACCTTCCACTAGCCCAGGTTGCTCCAAGCCCTGCCCAACCTGGCCTTGAACACTTCCAGGGATAGGGAATCCACAGTCTCTCTGGGTAACATGTTCCAACTCCTCACCACCCTCACAGGGAAGAATTTCTTCCTAATAACAAATCTAAACCTGCCTTTTTTCAGTTTAAAGCCGTTCTTTCTTGTCCTACCACCAAATGCCCTCGTAAAAAGTCCCCCTCCAGCCTTTTAATAAGCCCACTTTAGGAGGGGGAAGATTCTGCTAAGGGTAATTTGTTATTTCTACACTCTTTGGACTTCAGTACCAGGAAAATAAACCTATTTACTGTGTTCAGAGATCTATTTAAAGCAGTGCAGTAGAAGTCAGCTCTGTCATCCAACATTATGAACTAATGCAGGGTAAGTTTGTGCCTGTCAACCATTGCTTGATGTGCTAACGATGGGAATATTTTAATGGTAGTAAAGATATTACCAGAATAATAGTGATGTCAGTGATAGCAATGAGCAAAGTTTGTAGGAAGTAATGTCCTATATTAAATCAATGAACGCAATAAAGGAAAAAACAGAGACTTTGAAAGAAGAAATAGGAGTCATTTCTGCTTTTTGGGTTGTGGTGGAGTTTTTAGTTGTTGTTGTTGTTTGGTTTGATTTTTTTATTTGTTTGGGGTTTTTTGGGGGTGTTTTTTGTTTGCTTGGTTGGTTTTTCTTTGTTTGTTTGGGTTTTTTTTCCCCTCAGTCCTATCAATTAGTCCCATGAAAACACAGACACATAACACTGCCTGTTATGGTTCTGTGACATTTTCACTCTGGAGATTCATCACCTCCTAACACTGACTACCTAAAGCATTATTGGCACAGCACTTCCTGCAACTCCTTCCAAAATTTGTGTTTATTTATGATTTCTGGGGCTGGGAGGAGCTGATTGATATTGTTATGTACAAATACTTTCTGGTGACAGAGTCAAACCAGCTCAGACCTCCACTTTGTTCTTTCCTGCCTGAACACTTACACTAAGGAGAATTTGTCTTAATTACTGGTGAGATCTGAAGGCAAGTCTTAGTTCAAGAATACTGTGCTTTGAAGAAAGAAAATCCTTTTTCTCAGTCCCGGTGTGAAAAATGTTGTTGTATAAACAGAGGAAACAGTCTCAGGTTGTGCCAGGGAGGGTTTAGAATGAATACTGTGAACAATTTTGTCATGGAATGGGTTGTCAAGCATTGGAACAAGTTGCCCAGGGAAGTGATGGAGTCACCACACCTGGAAGTTTTTAAAAGACATGTAGATGTGACACTTGGGGACACGGTTTGGCAGTTCTACATTAACAGTTGGATTCAATCATCTAAGAAGTCTTTTCCAACCCAAACGATTCTATGATTTTTTTTTTCCTACCACCCCCTAGAAGAATCTTTGTTTTCTTTATTTCACACATTTGTTTGAGGCTGGCCAAAAGACCCTTCGTGGCTGATGTTCCACTCTTTAGCATTTTATTTTTATTAGAATTTTCAAATAAAAATGTTGCATCTGGCTACACAGGAGAAATTCTCAACTTATTTGGACCAGGATCTCATGAGAGTACACTGGATTTAAACCAGACTACATAACTTCTCTGGTTCTGGTCCTTACAAGATTCTGCAAAGTTTGATCCAGCTGTTAGTGGCAAAAGGAGCCAATGTGGGGAGCCAAAGCATTTTCTGGGACAGAGAATAAGCTATATATGGTTCAAGAATTAAGATGTTCTGCCCTGGCCCCTGCAACTCCCTCACAGAGGAACTGATGATTTACAAACTATAGAAGTGAGGTGGGTGAAAACTGATGGGCTCAAAGCATTGAGATCAGCAGCACAGTGACCCAAAGACAGTCATATCCAATCCAGCCAAGTGTTCCTATTCCTAAAATAATATAATCTAACTAATCAACACGGCTCAGCAGGAAGGTTTTCTCTGAGCACAGCACTGCTTGAACGTGGCAAGTTATTTTCTCTGCTCTCTGCTGCCTTGCAGATGTGTTCCTTGGTTTAAATTGCTGAGGGAATTAAGTTCTCCATGAGTCTGTGTGGGACTTTTAAGCATCTCTAGGTGGTTTCTGCAAAAGTATGAGGGCATTTGCTTTGCTGCCTTGGGGGAATTCTGGTTTGGGAAAACGTGGTCTCTGGTGTTTCAGGTGCACACACTGGTCAGGACCTGCTTTAAGCTGCTGGCTGGGTTTGCTCTGTAGCACTCAAACAGCTGCCAGAGGAATGTGGCTTCATTCCAGTGCTGGTAAAAAAAAAAAAAAATAAAAAAAATCCTCTTCATAGTGAATTTGTAAATCACGTTGGAGGTTTGCTGCCTTGAAAGACGTGACAGAAATGTAAGCCATTATCATGTGTTATTACAAATGATGGCTCAGCCATTAGGAAAAACAAGTGTATTAGGGGAATGTTAGGATTGCTAATTCAAGCATTCAGAAGGTAGGAAATGCAGCAATTAAATCTGTGTGCACAAGGCTTAACATCAGCCCCTGTCAGCTTTTAGGCAAACCACCATAAACTCTGTGCTGTATCAGAAAACACCGACAGGAGATGGGTGCTGATGGTGAAAATCATCTCAGATTTTGAACTAGTCATGAATGTACATGAACTGGGGTTTGAGAGAAGTCACATCTTTCCAAAGTTGAGCCAAATTTCCTAGAAACACTAAAAAGTGCACTTTCACTGATGTAACAGCTGTTACCTTCCTATTCCTTACAGAGGACAAGGGGAAATGGCCTCAAGTTGCACCAGGGGAAGTTCAGGTTGGATACTGGGGAGAATTTCTTCGCTGAAAGAGTGGCTGAGCTTTGGAACAGGCTCCTTAGGGGAGTGTGGAGTCACCACCATTGGCAGTGTTCAAGAAACAAGTGGAGGTGGCATTTCTCGATGTAGTTTACTGGGGTGGGGATAACTGATCAAAGGTTGGACTTGATGATTTTGGAGGTCTTTTCCAGCCTTTATGGTTCTATGATCTTTCCCCAAAGCATGGTGGCACTAGAAAAAAAAATGTTTCCATTATCTTTTTCAGGGTGGGACACTTGGACATTTTCCAGTAGTTTTCTTCTTTGATTCGGCTGCAATACTTTCATTTAAATGAAATAACTTGAGGTGGATTACAGGAATGGGAAATTCAATCCTGGATGGTTATCACTGAGGAGAAAATGGAGTATTGCTTTAGGATATGCTGAGGAATCATACCTAGTGATGGCACCTGGAATATATCACAGAATCATGTGGAATCATGAAATGGTTTCTGTTGGAAGAGACCTTAAAGATCATCTGATTCTTCCCATAATCAGGGACACTTTGCACAAGACCAGGTTGCTTAGGGGCCCCCAAGCAGCCTGTCCTTGAACACTTCCAGGGTTGAATGCAAGGAAAATAATTAACAAGAGACTTATGGGGAATGGGAAGAGTGCACAGAATTAGTGGAAAGAGGCAAATACACAGACACAATATTAAGGGAAAGTTGAAATCAGTCCATATGATGTGGAAGTAAAAGCCCAAAAACAATGTGTCAAAGCAAAGTGAAATATTTCCTCGCTGCTGTGGGCTGGCCTTTCCCTCTTGCTCTCATATCTTCTGGGTTTTACTCATATGCAACTTGTCTACTTCGTTCTCATTTAAAAACACTGTAAGTGCTTAATAATACCACTGGCCTTTTCCAGCCTGCCTGCAGAAGCAGTGATATTTGATAGCAAATTCATTGTTCCTCCATAAGGAAGCCATACCATAAAGGTCACCAAATTTGGTCAGTGCATTTTAATTTGTACACACATTAAAGGTCGTGTTCCTCACTTCCACTGCAATAACACAGCGTGTTTACTCTCTTATCAGAGTTTACTGTGTGTGACTTATCAATGCAAATGGAATATGAAATAATAATAATAATAATAGTAATGAAAGCACTGTTGCAAGTGTAAGGGGATTTTTTCCCCCTCCATATGTTTACATAAAGCTTGGAGGTAACCACACATCTACAAGGTCTGATTTTCTGCTGTGTTGCTCCAATATTCCCTTTTCCCCTCCCATGAAGAGCTCCCCAGCCTTCAGCAGAGCTCGTGCTATTGTGTATTGGAATGACAGCAATTTCAGATTCATAATATCATCTCTGTAGAAACACGTCCAAACGTAATTAAGGACCTGGGCTCTCAAGCCAGCAGACCTCAAATTAGCTTTCAAAATGCATATTAAGGGCGTAGACAAATGCTTTCATGCAATTCCAAATGACCTCTGAGGGCAGGGTGAGCAGAATTGTATGAACCTCTTTAATGTCACAAAACTCTCTACAGAGATTTGCATATAAAGTGAACCATTTCGTGTCAAACAGATTTGTTAATCTCACAATGAAGGAAACAGCACTTGAAAATTAATCAAGGTGGGTTTTCATTGCCCAACGGAGGCCCTGAAAAGGACCTGACCTGATAACTGTAGGCTGGCGTTGTGTGGTTACTACATTTAATAATCTTGGGGGTTTATTTGCTGAATGGGTTTGCAGAAAATAAATTTCCAGAGCAGATAAAGCTGCAAGTGGTTTCCTTGCTCAAGCAGCGGAACTGTACTTTCAGAAGTTCTTATAATCCTGGCTCTGTTGGAAAATGCTTCATGACTTGTTCATTATTTTAAAATTGTGTTTAGAATTCTTGTAAGCATTTCTGTGAGCAAAATGGGTCATCTCACTGTGTCTTTTGGCACTGAGAGAAGGGTATATTTTTGCTTGCTTGCCAGAAAAGCCTAAGAAATGATAGCTGAAAAATGGACCTTTCACCCCAGGAGACAGAATCTTGCCCATAGAACCAAACTGAGCATCCTGGGGTATATCTAAGCCTCTTCCTAGGCCTTTCCTCCATCCTGGAGAAAAGGAGGCTCAGGGGACACCTTATTGCTCTCCACAAATACCCCAAAGGAGGTCGTGGTGAGGTGGTTTTCTGCCTCTTCTCCCAGGTAACAAGTGACAGGAGGAGAGGAAGTGGCCTCAAGCTGCACCAGGGGAGGTTTATATTGGATATCTGGAAAAAAAAAAATTTCTTCACTGAAAGGGTTGTCCAGCAAATAAAGGAAGTGGTGAAGTCACTGTTCCTGGAAATGTTACAAAAAAATGTGTGGATATGGCACTTGAGGTCATGGATTAGGGGTGAACACGGCGTTGGTGTTGGGTTGATGGTTGGACTTGATGATTTTAAAGGTCTTTTCCAACCTTAATGATTCAGTGATTCCATAAAGTTTTACATTATTTGACTTTGCAGGAGGGGAGGGGCAGAGACACATGGTCTTGGGTTGACCATGTTGGATGGAGCTCTTTGGTCACCCTCATAATCCTTATCCAAGGGCAAGGACTAAGACTGGGGAGAGATGGAGTAAAAAATGGGATACTGGTGAGATTAATTTAGCTAATGAAAGCAACCTGCCCCCCTGATTCTGTCCTGCAGGAGACCTAGAAAATGTCCCAACCATGGAGCTGTAGGGTGTGTCTCTACTCTGAGGTGGTGCCACATGCTCTGATGTTCCCAGAATAGAGCAGCTGTTCGGGTACAAATCCCTGCCTGAACTAAAATGTCTGTTTCTAGGGATTTTTGCCTCCTTTGTGGAGGCAGATGAGAAATCTTTACCATCCTGCCTTGCAGTGCAAAGTTTAACCAGCCCACAGAGGGTAGAAAAGCTCGATGCTGATTTTCCATACGTGAATCAAGTCTTTTTTCTTTTTTTTCCCTATTCAATATAAATACAGAGAAAACAGTTTTCTTTTAGCCTCTCCTATTATTAATGCTTGGACCCAGCTAGTTTTTGAATCCTTAACAAGGAAACATTTTTTTTTTTCTCCTTGTAAATATATTAGCTTAGGAATTTCCAAGATGAAACTTGCTTCTCTGGGCCTGGGGCCCTAATGGGCTTTAATGGTTTTTAATTACTCAACTATCTGTTGTGACATAATTAAAATGTCTCCCCACATTTCACCCCCAAGAAATAAATAACTTCTAGGTAGTAAAATATGACTTGCAGCTTCATTTCTGAAACAGTGAAGGAAAGATTTCTCTCAGGCTCAGTCACATCCTGTTTTTCCTGTCAATATAAAGTGCTTCTCAGCTGTGTCCCTAAATTGCCTTCCCCGCTTTTCACTCCTATTTCACATGTGTGTTTAAAGAGCTTCTGACAGGATTAAAATATATCTTTACCTATTTTACTAAAAAACCCCGAGAGCCTTGCAAAAATAACTGTAAAAAGCCATTACATCTTGCTACAGGATTAGGTTGTGGTTTTGTTGTTTGTTTTTTTTTTTTTTTTTTTTTTTTTTTTTTTTTTTTTTTTTTTTTTTTTTTTTTTTTTTTTTTTTTTTTTTTTTTTTTTTTTTTTTTTTTTTTTTTTTTTTTTTTTTTTTTTTTGTCCCACACTTCATTCTTTTCATCTTGGGAAAATGTGTACAATGAAAATAGATTAGATGCAATTTAATCAACAAATTCGAGGTGTTCTGGGTAATGGACTTACAACAGGTTGGGAACAGAGCTGTAAAACCAGAGCAGTGCTGCAGCATAGCATTCAAGGCTTAGAATAAGCTAATATAATTAAAATTAAATCAGATACTGAGCTTATAATTACTTCCCAGGCATTTTCTAGCAGAAGATAGTCTGGTAGCTTTGAACTTTTCCCAAATTCAGCCTGAAATTGTTTGTTGCCTTGATTTCTGTATCTCTATTTAGATACTCATTTAAAGTTAACGGGAGTCAGTGTTTTCCAGAGGGGAGTGCCAGAATACAAGTTTGCCTGGGCAGAACATGTTTTTTAGGAGGCTTTCTTAAATTCTATTATTTGTTAAATTCTGTCTAGCTCCTGTATGTGGACAGAGCTTTGCAATTTAGCAGTAAAAAGATGGGGAAAGCAGCCATGCGGCCTCTAGGAGTGTTTGGCAAAAACTCCGAGTCTCTGGGAAAGAAAAAAAAAAAAAACAAACAAACAACAAAACACTTACTCGGGTTTTCTTGATACTTCTTTGAAGTTGAAGAGAAGACTCTCAAAGTTCAACTTGTACTAAGAGTGCACTTCAGGTGTTGATCCACCTGCTGTTCTAGGAATGCCTTGTCTTTGTGAACATCCGAGTGTGCTTCAAGTGCGAGTGGAAGCTGCTGGGCAAAATGATCTCAAACTGCTCCTGGGAGCGACTGTGGGTGTAGCTGCAGGGACTGAGAGGGGGTCACGGTGCCTCAGAGCTCCCTGTGCCCAGGAGAGCTGAGGAGGTGCACAGTGAGAAAGAAAGATCTTCAGCAGTTAAAGTAGAAAGAGCTGGAAAGAAAAGAAGAGTGGAATTGCTGTGTGGGACACGCTGCAAACATGCAATGCTCTCTGAAGAATTATGTTGTAAAAGAAATGGTTCATTTTACAGGTGGTTTGGCTTTTTGTGGGTTGTTTGATTTTCTTCTTCTTCTTCTTTTTTTTTTTTTTTTATTTGTCCTTAACCTTTCTATGGCTGTGGCTCTGCTGCTCTGAGACCTCTAATGCTTTGGCGGAAACCTGGTAGGATCTGGCATGAGAAATAATCCCATTACAGGTTGGGAAATGATTTACCATTTCCATCTAAGTGTAGATTAAATTTGATCCAAGGGATGGCATGAGGAATCACATTTGCTTTTTTATCTTTTTTTTATTATTATTATTATTCTTTTTTATTCTTATTCTTTTTTATTCTTATTAATTTTTATTCCTTTGGAAAATTGGAGTTCTCTTTACATCAGCTATGCTTTCCCTCATGAAATGTGTCTCCACTTCCTTCACTTAAAATGGATACAACCCAATCATTGCATTGATGTGTGGGATGTTTAAGATAGAAAGTATTAATTATATGGTTCAACTGTCACGGAACTCCCACAGGAAAATTAAGACCTTTGCATAAAGTGAAAGGTTTGTGTGGTCTCGTGTGAACATGACTTTAGATAGATGTCCCAAGGAAACTTGAATAGGTATACAAAATTTGTGAAGATACATGATATACACAGCATAATAATGGCTCATTTACTGACTAAGGCAGAAATCCTGTCTGAGAGGGAGTTGGGGAAAAAAAAAAAAAATATATATATAATGGGAAATGCAACATTTCCTAACTGTTGAATGCTTACATTTCTGATGCTGATGGGCTTCCAGTGTGTGCTGTAGCTTTGGTGTTATTAAAAATATGGATGTTCCTTTTGTGTCCCAATTTCCCCCAAGAATGGCAGTGAGGCACCAAGACACCATTTATAACCTCAGATTCTGTTACCCTGAGCTGGGCATAATAACCAGAGTTGTTAGATCTGATATTATTAGTTGTGTTGTTTATTAATCTGGATTTATGTAATATTCAGGTGAGGGTGCTCACACCATGGTCTTTAGATCCTGTCTGGTGAGATAATCAGTACAACCTGCTCTGTTCTAAGATTAATTAAGGTTGGAAAAAACCTCCAAGATCATCAAGTCCAACCTCTGTGTCAAGTCACATGTGAAGGGATGATTCCATAACCCTTCCTGAAGCAGCCTGGGCACCTGTAGAGTGAAGGGAGCTGCTGCCTTTTGCTCAAATATCAGTATTTTTTTTAACTAAGTGACAAAAAGAAGCTGGGCTATCCAGCCACTCTTCCTCAGGATCTATAAGAAAGGTGGTGTGATCAGGCAGAGCTCAGGAAAAGTTTCTAGTGCTCCACCAGCACGTACAGATTTATGGCTGGAGACTAAAGGAACTCAAAGTATTGAGTATTTTCCTTCCTGAAATAAAAAAATAAGAAAAAAGAACTAGAAATAAACAGGAGAATCCTGCCCCAGATTGTAAGGCTGTGAAGGACAGTGATACTAAATCCACTGGGAGGTGTTGTAAGCAGGAGGAATCATTATCCTGACTTGCCAGCCAGGACAAGCTCATAAAATGTGGACCAAATACCAGAATAGAGGCTGGGCTGCATCTCTCCTGCCTCTGATCAGTCTTAGTCTGTTTATGGTTGAGTTTTATGTTTACTTTAGTTGGTTAAAACCAAGAAAATTAGGAAGGGGGAGAGAACATGTAAATGCAAAATTAGAGTGAACAGGACTTCGTAAGGGCAGAAGGAGGAAAGCAAGGGTGTCTCTCTGCAAAGGGAATGCTGGAAAAGCCCTCTGAAGTGATTATTGTGCAACCTTTGAAGCTTCTTTTTAGGACTATTTGATACTGCTGCTTGAAGCTAAATGACCCAT
This sequence comes from Empidonax traillii, assembly GCF_003031625.1. Classification (NCBI taxonomy): domain Eukaryota; kingdom Metazoa; phylum Chordata; class Aves; order Passeriformes; family Tyrannidae; genus Empidonax; species Empidonax traillii. Next base: position 143,164 of record NW_020956364.1, on the reverse strand, counting down.
CAGCATCCTCTGCTGACCAAACACAGGCTTTGATGTTTTAGAGTTGGACAAGGGCACCTAAGTGCCTTGAGAGAGTTTGCAGTTGGGAGCAGAGGTTTCCTGGTTTGATTTGGAATTAGTCAAGGTTAAAATAAGAGGGGATGTCTCAGCAGGTCTGTTGTCTCATGTGCTGAGCTTTCAGTGTGCACTGCAGTTACCCCTCTAGAAATGAAAGCTCCAGGTGTAAAGCCACCATGAGGAAACATCACTTTGTGGGGAGGAAAAAATATTTAAGAGAATGTGAATCATAGAATGGTTTGGGTTGGAAATGACCTTAAAGATCATCCAGTTCCAAGACGCCTCTCATGGGCAGGGACACCTTCCACTAGCCCAGGTTTCTCCAAGGTCATCCAGCCTGGCCTTGGACGCTTCCAAGGATGGGGAATCCACAGCTTCTCTGGGCAGCCTGTGCCAGGGCCTCACAACAATTTCTGTGAGCCCTTGTCCACCTTTATTCTCCCTGAAGATTCACAGTAAACTGATGGAAAAGTGTGAACAAATCTGTACCCCAAAGTAAGGTTTTGGGAAATCCCCTTGCACACTCCTTCCTGTCGATGCCTGACAAAAAGAACCTTCTTAACACATGCAGATGGGATGATACATTTAAAGAACTTTTTTTTTTTTTCCCAAAACCTAAAATAAACATATCTGTGTGAGTAACTGAAAATCTGATGGAGAGCCAAGATGACTTCCCGATTATCTGCCAAGGGGGCAGGACAACACAGTGTCTTATTGGGAAAACAAAATTAGTTTGGAAATACACACTTTAAAAGAAGAATTTGTTTGGTTGGTGGTTGAAAAATAAGTAAATGTCTTTTCATATCAAGAGGATGTTACCAAGTCTGGTGGCTACATGATTGGTTGATCTGATCTCAAAGAAAACGTCGAAGTTGACTGTTTTGTTGAAGATACTTTTTTGTGTGTGTATTGGATGAGAAGTTAACTTACACTGTGAGATCATGGAAACACTCTCCTTCTAATCTATCTAAAAATGAAGAAGAGGAATTGAATTATCTGCAAAAGATTTTAAATAGGAATAAATAACATTATGTCCATGGAGGTCAATGGGCAGGCTGGTGGGTTGAAGTAGAAACAGGCATCAAAGTTAAAACTCTGTAGAATCTCTTTTACCACACCTTAAATGGAATGAAATCAGGGTGGTTAATACTGGAAGTACATTTGCCTGCCCTGCAAACAGGCCATGTTATTGCTTGTCTCAGTTTCACTGCACAGCAGAGTGGAGAGAGACCTCTTTATCTTACAGGAGCCAGTTTTCTCCTGGCAGCCAGAAAGCAGATCTGACCCCTCCAAAGACCAAAAACAAACTGAGTAGCCTTACCCAAGTCCAGCCCTCCAGGCAAAGCCTGGATATTTAGTGTGACATGATGATTGAAGCAGAAAGAAAGTAGTGTCAAGAAGGTGTTGTATTTAAGGGGGATTTTCACCGGAAGATAAAAAAACCAGATAATTTCTCCATGTTGCAATGACTGCTTTCAAATAGCCATTTTTTCAATGAAAAAATAGCAACGTTTCCTCATGGATTTACTCTCCATCTTCCCATTGAGCATCCATGTATTTCTTTCTCCGTCTTTCTCTCCTCAGCTACGAGCCAGGAAGATGAAGTGCTGCCTCCTCTCCATCGCCTTGGCTGTTCTGGTGCTCATTGTCATCATCATCGCGGTCTCCGTCAAGCGCTGAGCTGGTGGTGCTTTCCACAGGTAAAAGCCTTTAACTAACTCTTTTCTCCCACTCTGTGAGATGGCTGAGAGACAGTTTAGGGAGCTGATTATGGTAAGAAAAAAAATATGTCTTCACCTGTAGGTTCAGGTCTGGCCTTCTAAAACATTTCTCTCTCTCAGAAGCAGCCTTAGTGGGTCCTGAAAGGTGAACCAAGGTGATATTCAAACAATACATTTTCTCTGCTGTTTGTGCTGGGCTTGATTTTACATGGATCTCATAGCAATTCTGGCTGATGGATCCTAATTCCACATGAATTAGAGAAGCAGTGTTGAAGGCTCCAGATAGAAGCGGGGTCAGGGACAATCCAGCAGCCCAGAGATGTTCCAGAGCACATCTACCTTCTGAGATGTTCCAAAGAGACTCTCTTGAGGAGCAGAAGACAAACCACTGGAGATTTCAGCAGGGATGAAAAATAAAAAGGGATTTTTGGAGATCTTTGCCCTGCATCTAACCGTAAAGGTGTGTTGATCTGTAGTAGAAGGACTGGGCTGTAACCTTGGCAACACAGGTGAGATATCAAAGCAACTTCATCCCACTGGTGAAGTTTAAACTATGACATACTGTCTCTGTAAAGACTGTGCTTTAAATGTAAAGTATAAGACAAAAAGAAAGTTTTTATTTTCCTTTCTTTTGCCTCATTACCCCTGAAAAATGACTCATAAATTATTTCTGATAATCTCCCTTCTGATACAACAAAGCATCTCTGGGTGTCTTCTTCTTTAGAAGGTTTCCAGGCCATTATTCAAGGGGAGATTATGAGATTTGCAGATTTTTCTACCACCCAGAGGGGGTCTGTGTGGCTGATGACGTGGGAAAGGTTCCAACTGGTAAAACCTGAATCCAAAAATATCAGTGGGACTTTTCCTGCAGAGAAAAAGCAGGAACCCTGAGGCAGAAAAGAATAGAGGGTGGGCACAATTTTTAATTTAGGGAACCCTCATGTCCTCAGAGACTTGAATGAAGCACGTGTGACATCACTCCTGTCCTTAATAGATCCTGAATGATACTGAGGCTCACTGGGACCTTTTGCAACAATTTAGGTGGAGATCTGTTAGCCTGAACTAAGGGAAGCACAAAGGATTAATAGATTTTATTAATTATTTGGTTTTTCAAGAGTTCAGTGCTGCTTGGCAGTGCTCTCCTTCCACCTGAGGATGAAGGAATTGCCCTCTTTCTGCTAGAAGATAGAGGGGGTGGTTCAAAACAATCAGAGAAAGATGATTCTTCACACTTTTTAACCTTTGGAACTCCTTCTGGCATGTTGCAGATGCTAAAATTTGGGTACAAGAGGGAATTATACAAATACATGAGAAAAAAAAAATTGTGGAATGATATCTACCACCTCACTGGGTTTGGATGAGGATGATCAAAAGCTCTACATTATTGCAAGGAGAAAAAACTCTAAATATTTTTCTTAGGTGTTTGGCCAGCCCTGAAGTGAGGATATCAGGAAAATGGTCCTTTAATTGACTGAATATCAATGTTCTTACAGCACATCTATCTATCTATCTATCTGTAATTTCTATATATATTTTTATCCCTCTTTTACATGAGACACTGCTTATGAGTGCAAACAGTGATCTGTTCTGATAATTTAAATCTGGAGCAACTATAATAATTTTAATTGCATTACTCTGGTTTTACTCTGCATTAGTTTGGAGATGTGTTACATCATGATAATCTGCAATATAATACAATTTCTTTTAACACAGTTAAATATTCCTATCTACTAGAAATTACAAATCTTATCATCAGTTGGCTACATCTAGACATATTTTAATCTAAACCCCTAAAGTGGAGAAAGTCAGAGAGGCAAAATATTCTTACAATAAAACTCCGTTGGAAAACTAAATTTAATCTTCTGTTAAGAGATCCATTCTTGGGGGAAGTGAACCTAAAGATACTGATGAGAGCCCCAGGAAAAAATATAATCCTCTACTTTTCATCATCACTTTTGAAACTAATTATTAAGCTTCTAAAACAAGAGTTACTTTCCAACAGTACAAATGAAGGCAGAACCTGCATTAATATACACTGGAACAAGTATGATTTCTGATCTTTAGAAATGGTTCCTAACCCAAATGGTGTGCAACAGATTTCATATTTATAGTCTGAAGATTTCCAGAACAGAATATTTTCAGGATTTCCATGTCCACAGTGATGCATGCAATTCTATTCTGAACTTCAATGCAAGTGGGTTTTAAAATGTAAGTGGATTTTAAAATATCAGTGGGTTTAAAGATTCGACTGCCACAAGAAACTGGTTCATATAAAACTGTCTTACATACTACAGGGAGAGAAAGAACAGCTGGATTTTAGTGTGTAGCAGCTCTGCATGACTCTTCAGAGAGGAGAGAGAAGAAAGCAAGTTAGGGAACTAGTTACTGAAACTGTGGTTGGCACAGGACAAATCACCGAATAAAATCCCAAGTTCAGTGATGACTGGCAAGAACTTCCTTTTAACTTACCATAAAGAGTTTGTTCCATGCTGGATAACTCAGGAGCCAAAAAGAAACAGCACCAGCGTCTCCATTCCAGTGGTTTAAGTGCCATTTCCAGGATATTAAAGGTAGGGGCTTCTTTAGCTCTCCTGAGTGGCAGTGAGAATTATGAAGGTCACTATTCACTGAGTCAAAGAAATGATGCCATTAATATCTATGATTATTAACATTGTTTTGATCATTAGCATATAAAGTGTTCTTCCTCTTTTTATTATTATTTTTTTTTATTTGGTTGATGTTTCTACTTTTGCAATAATGATGCTGAATCAACGGTTCATCTCAACGCCACAGCTCAGACACGCCTTGGACAGTCTAGCCCATTCCTTCCAGGGCAAAAATCACTTCATGAATCTTGAGAAGTAAAAAGCAGTTTTTCCCCATGAGTTTTGCAGGCAGTTGTGCCACCCCTGGCTCTGGCTCAGTGCGTGCAGAGGGCCCAGATGTTCAGGAGAGCTCCAAGCCTGTCCAGGCCCCTGCCATAAGTGTGTCACTGCTCCCTTGGGGCAGTTTTGTCTGGCAGGGAGAGGGAAGAGCATCTACAGAGAACACAGAGAAGCTCCTGAGGACTTCTGTCTGTGTGTTTGTTTGCTGACACCTTAGGAAAATAGCCCAGGAGCTCTTGAGTCACGTTGTGCACATCCTGTGGCAGCACTGCAGCTGCTCTTCTTGCTGCCACAGTCAACATCAGCGCCCATGTAAAAGGATGGGATTGCAGCAGCAGTCTGAGAGAAGCCTTTTTGTTAAAAACATCTTTGTACAGTGTCAGTATTTTTCTTCAACCTAGACAGACCTTCTGTGCCCTTCTCTTGACTCATTTGGATGAGTGCACACTTACCCAAAGTGACAATCAAGGCTATTTGAATCCTAAGCCTGGAGTGTTATTTATAGGAAAATAGAGGTGACAAACTTTGAGAAAGATGCTAAATGGATTTGATGTTTGGAAAATGTGCTTTCCAGTGACAGCTTAATCATCTCAATCCTGTTAGCCAAAGAAAGAGAGAAGGAATGATGACTCGACTGCTCCCTGTTCTTGGAAGAAGTCATTGCAACAGAGGGTGCCTTCCTCTTTGCCAAGACACATTTCTGTCAGACAAAGGTTGCTGGACTGAGCACACAGACTTTGCTGTAGAGATTCCTTAAATTCTGTGGACTTACTGTGCTTTCCAGCCTTAGAATCTGTCAATGAATAAAGAGGCAAGAGCCCAGAGGAATAAAGCAGCATTTCCCTTCTTGGGGGGATTATGCAATGGTTGATTGTGTGGCTCAGCTGTTCAAAACAGAACAACAGTCAAGAGTGCAAGTGATCATTAGTGACTGGATGTGGCACTTAGTGCCAGGGTTTAGTTGACATGGTGGTGTTCAGTCAAAGGTTGGACCTGATGATCTTGGAGATCTTTTCCAACCTTTATGATTCCATGATTCATCAAATTCTCCCAACCTTCAGTGACTTAAAGCTCAAAGTCTTCCTGATATAGGAGATAGTTATTAAATCTTTAACAGCCGTTGATTATTACCTTTCCTGATAATTTGACCATTTGCGTTTGAAACATTATAAAGTTTTAAAATGTGAAATATCCTGAGCAAGGAGTTCCACTCTTGATTACACTCACCATGTGATCTTGACTGTACAGATAAAAATCCCTAGAATCATAGAACAATTTGGGTTGGAAGGGACCTTAAAGATCATCTGATTCCAATTCCCTTCTGTGGGCAGGGGCACCTTCCACTCCATCAGGTTGCTCAGGGCCCCATCCAGCCTGGCATTAAACAATTCCAGGAATGGGACATCCACAACTTCTCTGGGCAACCTGTTCCAGTGCCTCACCACCCTCACATAAAGATTATTTTTCTAATATCTAAGCTAACATCTTGGACAGCATCTCTTGAGCAGGGCTATAGTCCTGATGAAAAAGTAATATTCCAGCTTCAAATATGTGTTTCCTGAACATGCAACTGCCTTGCTTTGAATCTAAATTGAATTAATTATCATAGTAAAATAGAAGATATTGGTTTAGTTTGTATTATTTTTCCTTTCCTTCACAGTTAAAGCTTTCCCTGCATAATTCATTTATGGGTTTCTTATGTGATTAAGTGTTTTATGTAACCTGATCAATGGGGATGAAGCTCAGACAGTTTGTTTTATACAGTCCATTTCTGGTGTTTTGTTTTTGTGGTGTTTTTTGTTTTCTTTCAGACCTTATGATTTTTAACTCGCGGTTGGTTGGGATTTTTAGAGTCCCCGTGTCCTGTACCTGATCCCACCAACAAATGCGATCACAGCCTGTGTGTGTGTCAGGGTCAGGAGGGCCGTGGGTGGCAGGGGAGGAAAGATTGACAAGAGGCTTTGTGATACGTGGCATTTACAGGTCTGGTGTTCCTTCCAAGCAGGAGACAAGTCTGGGCACCTTCTCCTGACACACACAACAGAAATTGTGACATTTGCCCAGTGCATCCCTCCCTGGCAGTGTCTGATTGCTGGAGCACAGCAGCTTCTGCTCAGTGTTGAACAGAGTAATCATTCAACCCAAGGAACTTTGCAAATAAGGGCAGAACACAGACAGGGATGTTTCATGGCATTGCTTTTGCCTTTTGAATTGATATCACAGGGCTTAGTGCCTCTGTTTTTACACACATCCACATATGGCTTAATAACTCTGTGAGTTATATCAGCTCAGTTTTCAAGCTTGTTTCAGTATTTGAAGCTTTATAAGGGTCACAGTATTTTGGACAGCTGTCTTTGAAATCCTAAAATAACTCACCCCTCTGCCCTGGCTGTGGCACTGCTGCCATGTTTGTTCTGCAGCACAATCAGGAATCAATAGCTCTGCAAAATTTTTCCCTCTGCTGTATCCTATTACTTTGAAAAGGTTCCTACAGAAGTCAGAGTCAGATGTCAATTCTTGTTGTTTCAATTCTTGTCTTTTAGTCTATAATTAATTGCTGGATCCTGGCGTTCTTGCTCAATTTTTGCTCAGGCAAGAAGAGTGAGGTACGTCCTGATTCTGCAGTAATTTTTTTGCTTAAAATTTAAATAAGTCAAAAATTATCTGAACTGAGATCTGAATTTTCACTTAATAACATGTAATGGGTCTGGGTTTATGATTTGGCCCAGTTTCTTATATTAGGCTAACATTTATGTTTTGTAAGACTTTCCTGATTCCAATGGTTGCATCTCCACTTCCCTCTGCTAAATTATTTCCCTGACAGCACATTAAAATCTGTGCCACAAATGTGTAGAAGAGAGAAATGATTACTAGTAGAAAAAGAAATTTTAAGAGACAAGAGTCTGCTTTATGCAAAAAAATCCCTCAAAATAACAGGGCAAGAAAGGCAGAACTGCCAGGAAATAGGGAGATTAATTTCTAAGAATTTCTGTAAGAAAACTCTCAAAAAGTTTTCACCACTTATGCACATCTCTTCCAAACCTTCAAATACATGAATATTTTGATAGGACATCACATGATCAGGTCGCTGTGATTTAATGTGTTTCAGGGTGACCTTGATTGCTGCCCACCTTCATGCTCTTTGGTCTTTATAAAGCTTCACAGAAATGCCAGGTCATTAAATCTACTGTGAAAGAGAGTTAAGGGAGGATGGATTATGTTGCCTTTGCCCGAGCTAAAGAGTTGACATGCAGACAGTTCCTGCAGCTCAATTAACTTGTAGTAACTTGAATCCATTGATTTGGATCCAAAGTCAGGAGGACTTTGGAAGAGTCAGCAGCTTTCTTCATCCCATCTCAGGTTTCCTTGCAATCAGCAGGAAAATGGGATACTCCCCCCGAGTGGCTGTGAATTATTTTGACCCTTCAGATGGATGCCAAGGCTTTGATCTAAACTTCCCAAAGCAATCTGAAGACACTAATTATTTATGCTTTGTAACGTCTTTAAACTTTAACCACCTCCAAGGACCTGGCAGAAGAGGCTGAGCTTCAGCACATTGAGCTTGAACTGTGAAACAGCACAAAAATGGGTGTGCTGATCCAGACCAATGGTCTTTGTGGCCTCACACAGTGTCCCATTCACAGATGCTGAAGAAAAATACCATGTGAAAAGCTGACATTTCAGTCAGAGTTGTGGACAGCACCAGTCATTCCTTTAACTGCCTAAATGTGGCTTGAGGTGACTTAAAAATTTTGGTCCCAGCTTGGAAAAGGTGGTTATAAGTGCGTGTCTAAAATCTTTTTGAATGAGTCAGTGCCAAGTATCCTCTTCCCTTTGGAAGTCTCAGTTCCTGAGGAGCAGTGATGTCTGATGAGGGAGCAGTTGGTGCTGGGCTCGGGGAGCAGTTGGAGTGATTAATGGCTCAGGAGGGTTCTCTGAGGCAGAAATCAGCAGCCCACAGGAGAAGGGAGGATTAAACTCTTTATAAGAGCAACACAGAGTTATAATAAACTGCTCTCACGTCACTCCACCACTGTTGGCTGATATTTTCAGTTGAATTATCCTGTCTTGTCCAGACCCAAAAATACAGTGAGGCTTTACTGTTGTGGGAGGGACAAGAGCAAAGATCAGCACAAGGGAGTCCATCATTCCTTGTGGATCCCTTTCAACTTGGCAAATTCTGTGATTCTGTGATTGATTGATCCTGGTGCCCCTTGACTCTGGGGTGAGTGGACTTTCAGTGAAGTCAGTCTGGGAAGGTGTGTGATTCTTTCTGGTGAGGCTGAAGCAGTTTATTCTCCTGTGAGGAGCAATTCCTTTTGACCTGGGTGTGATGGGGAGAAGGATGAAGTTGCTGCTGTTGAGTGAAGAGCTTTGTGGGAGGGGGGGAACGGGAGGACCTGCGTGGCCAGTTCTGTGCTGGCATGTTTTGATCCAACAAAACCCACAAATTCTGTGTTTCAACAGCATTTCAATCATCTCAACTGGCTGGACATTGCCTGTGAATGGGAAGCAGTGAATAAATCTCTTGTTTTCCTTTGCTTCTTTGCTTTTGCCTTATTGACCTGCCTTTACTTTATCCCACACTTCTTTTCCATTCTGTTTCCCAGTCCTGCTGAGGAGGACAGAGCAGCTTGGGGATCACTCAGTGTCCAGTCAAGGTCAACCCACCACAGACTCTCCTAGATTTTCTTGGGAATAGGGCAGCACAAAGTGCATCAGTGCTATTCACTACATGACAGGGAATGGTTCTCTCATTGTCATACAAGCTGCTTGAAAGGGTTTCATGACGATTATCCTTGGTGATGGTGCCAAAGCAAAGTAATTCTGGATCACTGTTCTCTGCAACAAAACCTAAAAAGCAGAACAGGAGGTTTTCTTTGGTAACAGGGCGTTAAAGGAGAAATATTTTGTCACTTTAGCTCGAAAATGTAGAGTCCCAGCAGGAAAGGCTCTTAGAAAGGCAGCACTTCTGTGATTATCTCTTCATGAAGAGTGATGTTAGAGGGGACAGTTTGTTTGGTTTTCTGCCTCTCAGAGTGAAGTAGATGAGAAGACTGTTCTGTTTCTTCAGTGCCAAAATTTGAGTTCGGTCTTTGGGAACTGCAGCTTCAACAACTTGATGTCCAACAGGTTGGATAGCATTTCAGTGTCAGAGGAAAATCATTGCAAGTGAATCAATATTCTCTTGAAATTGCTGTGCTTTATCCCAGCCGTCTCCACTGAAGCCCTGCTGGTGGTCAACCTGTTAGGGAAATGGTCCCATCCCGTGATGTGTTGTAGTCTGTTGTGTTTTCCTTTGCAACCCCATGATTCTCTCCAAGCAAACAGAATGAACTGGGAGGTATCTTAAAAACTGAGAAATCAGTCAAAGTGTAGAAAGCTTATTCAAGGATGTTTCTGTGGCCTCCTTTTCTTCCTAGGCCTTCATAAAAATATAAAAATTCTAAAAATCCCACTTCTCTGCACTCTTTTTAACGTAGTGGTTACCACGTCTTAATTAGCTACTCCCCTCCTTGGATAGAATTAGAAATGTCCACATTTTGGTGATATATGTTTGGTTCTTTATAGTCTACTCAGTACACAAATAATAAACTCCTATTTGCAATCATCTCTCTGAGAGATTCAACTTTAAAAAGAGAACTATCAGTCCATTGCAATCAGTGCATTTTCTGAAATATTCCTTGTAGTTTCATTAGGCTTTAAAAGGAGTTGGAATCTGCTTCACAACAACCATTCATTTACAGAATGTGCTTCAGCTCTCAAAATAGGTTTTTTAGATGTATCTGGAAAAGGAAACTTTTGACTTTAGTAATCATTAGTCTTTATTTCCTAAAAAAAACTGCTGGAGAAATGGCTTTTTTTTTTTTTTTTTTTTTTTTTTTACACTTTTTAGTTTGGTAAGGAAATTGCTTAAGCTTTGACGGATTATTAATTCCTCAATTAATAGTCATTTTTTGACACTGAAATTGGCTTTTCACATTACAGCGTTGCATGACTTTGCTCTACAGTGCATAAACCATTTAATTCCTCTCACAAGTAGATCATCAGAAATTACTGTGTTGAGGACTTGTGCAAAGAGACACCAGATTTACAACTGAGCATCTCAACTGAATCTCATCATCCCCACTCAGAAGGTGGGCAAAGTTTCTTGTCACTGAAACAACTGAGCAAGGTGGAGCAGAGAGAGAGATCATTTCAATTTGCACTTTGCTGTGGTTGATTGAATTTCCTCTTGTCAGCTGACCTGCTGTAGATGTCCATGGACAGCCTGCTGAGGGTGCAGAGAAAAATGCATTAGTTTTGATGACATGTCATCAAAATAACATCCCATCCATTGCTGCCTCTCAGCTGACAAGCAGGAGCTCATTAAAGAGCAGTAATTTGATCCCTTTTGATGGTTTATCTGGTCTTCAGATAAAAAAAAAAAAAGCTATTATCATCTGTGGAATATTTTCAAGGCATCTGCTTTTTCATAGAGTCCTAGAATGGCTTGGATTGGAAGATCATCTCATTCCTACCCCCTGCCATGGGCAGGGGCACCTTCCACTAGCCAAGGTTGCTCCAAGCTCCATCCAACCTGTCCTTGAACACTTCCAGGGCTGGGGCAGCCTCAGCTTCTCTGGGCAACCTTTGCCAGGGCCTCACAACCCTCTGAGTGAAGAATTTCTTCCTAATATCTGAAATCCACCCTCTTTCAGTTTAAAACCATTCCCCCTTGTAAAAAGCCCTTCTCTATCTTTCTTGTAGAAGTCCTTCAGGTACTGGAAGGCTGCAATAAGGTCTCACCAAAATCTTCTCCTCTCCAGGCTGAACAATCCCAGTTGTCTCAGCCTTTCATAGAATTACAGAATCATAGAATTATAAAATCAAATTGGTTTGGAAAAGACCTCTGAGCTCGTCAAGTCCAACCCTTGTTCCAACCCCACTGTGACTACCGGATCATGGCACTCAGTGCCTCATCCAGCTTCATCTTAAAAACCTCCAGGGATGGTGAATCCACCCCCTCCCTGGGCAGGCCATTCCAATGCCTGATCACTCTGTAAAAAATTCCTTCCTAATATCCCACCAAAACCTCCCCTGGCACAGCTTAAGACTGAGCCCTCTTGTCCTACTGCTGGTTCCTGGCAGAAGAGATTGAAACCCACCCAGCTCTCTCCTCCTGTCAGGGAGTTGTAGAGAGTGATGAGGTCTTCCCTGAGCCTCCTCTTCTCCAGGCTGAGCTCCCCCAGCTCCCTCAGCTGCTCCTCATAGGGCTTGTGTTTGAGTCATAGGACTCCTCGTAGCAGAGGTTCTCCATCCCTCTGATCATCTTGGTGCCTCCTCTGGACTCACTCCAACAGGTCAGTGTCCTTCTTGTTATGAGAATCCCAGAGCTGAGTACAACACTCCAGGTGGGATCTCACCAGAACAGAGCAGGGGGCAGAATCCCCTCCCTCTCCTGCTGCCCACGCTGCTTTGGAAGCAGCCCAGGATATGTTTGGATTTCTGACCTGTCAGTGCACGTTGCTGGGTCATGTCCAGCCCCTCATCCACCAGCACCCCCAAGTCCTTCCCCGCAGGGCTGCTCTTGACCTGTTCATCCCCCAGCCTGCACTAAAATTTGGCTGTAAATCTCCTCTACCTAAATAAAAGCCAGACTTCTAAAATGCAAGTGCCCTGCAGGACCACACAAAGGGTTGAGGTTCTCAGGGACCTCCAGGGCTCATGTGGACCACGTTCCTCCTCAAAGCACTTAGGGCAGGTGCTCAGGGCAGCGTTTGGCCAGCTCTTGAGCAACTCTGAGGATGAAGATCCCACAGACTCCCCGAGGAACCGTGTTACCGCCCTGACAACGAAAAAGGGTTTCTTTCTTATGCCACAGATGGAATTTCCTCCGGTTTAATTCCTGCAAGGATTGGGTGGTTTTGATGTACGGCACTGTGCCTTTTAAGAGTTTTTTGTCTATGAAGAGGCACTCTTGTTGATTATTTGGAACAAAATCGTTCTTAGTTTTGTAACCACTATTTGTGTTATGTTTACAACATGCAATTAAGGATTCCTATTAAATGTTCCGTACAAGGCAGATCCCAATAACCAATGTTTATTTACATTTTTTCCAAAACACGGCATTGAAAAGACAATAGAGAGGGGATTTAATGCAAGAGAGAAGCTATAAAACCTGCATTTCGGCTTGTACGAACAAATGTGGGTATTTATTGGCCTAGGAAATTTTCTCCTTTGACACTCAAATATTGCTGTGGGGTGAGAGACACACAAATTTCCTGAAATGCCTTTAATTTGTGACAACTTCCCCTTTGCTGAATTACATATTTCAAATAATATCTCGTTAATGACCAAGACATGGCGAATATATTCTCCAAGCTTATTAGTACAGAAATAATTGCAAGTGGCTGCTGTAGTTCATTAAGGCTTATTTATTTTATAGTTCATTAAGGCTAATTTTATAAGCACAAAATATATTTTAATAGCCATTTTTGCCTCCTCTTTTATTTTTTTTTTAATGTTTCTCTGCCATCTACTGCTAGCAATAGTCTCTGATTTTCTTCTTTAATCATAGATAATTTGCCACTGTGTTTACTGTGAACTACTTAGTGGTGGCTTTTAATCAACATTTTTTCTGGGCAGCAGCAGGTGCTGATCTTCAGTCATGTATTCATTCACATCTGCTTTTCCTTGGTCAAAGGGGCTGGTTATTATGATGTGTGGTGTACTGTTTAATGTAATCAAAGCATATCATAGTAGCTGAACATACAGTTAAACCCACCAGTCTGGAAAGCCAATTTTTCAGGAGTTATATGTTCTTTGGTTGCTTTTAACAAGCTTTTTTGTGCAAAACTGAGTTTCCTCCTGCCCTCTGCTCATTATTTCTCTGAGCCAGAGGGGACCTGCCCTATCCAAGGCAGATTTGGGCTGCACAGGTGCTGCACTGCCACAGATAGGCAGCTTTTCCATGGTTCAAGTTTCCCAAACAGATCACAAGGGAATACTCTCCATCTCTAATTCATTCCTGATTTTGTTCTGATGAGAAACTAAAGAGCAGCTTTACCTTCAATCTAATAAATTATCTCAGAGACAGACTGATGCACAGCTGGGTAAAGGGAACACTCCCATCAGCTCAGACATGGGAGACAGGGAGGAATTGATTTCTTTTTCTTACACCTTTTCCAATTTCAGTGAATGCTTAAATATTTATTGATGAAAAGGCCAGAATTAAAACATTCTGCCTCTCATTCCTGTGTCTTTGCTACCAAGCTATGGAACTGTGCCTCTTCAATGTCTGTCTGAACATTTTACACATTTACATTTACATATATAAACTGTAATTTAAAGTCATTAACACACGTGGAACAGGGAAGCAACTACAGAACAGATTAAATGGGGACCTCTTCTGCATCCCTGACACAACCCTGGCTAATGGTAGAAATCCAGCTGAGAAGCTTCCTCTGGATTTAAGGCAAGATCTAGGTTTGTATTCCCATTTTACCATGGAAGACCAAAGCCAGAAGGAATACTAGGAGGAGTACTAAACTGTTTTCCTTCCCGCTTGTGGGATTAAAGAAACCAATATGACAATATTCAGGACCACTCAAAGGCAGAGCCATTTCTGTCCTTCATTCTCACAGGGATAAAGCAAAATTTGAGTGTCCTACAACTGCTGACAAATGAGGGTGAGGAAAGGGATTCATCTTGGATTTTTTTTTTTTTTCTAAAATTATGGATATATTGAATTTTAGAATCTGCTGACATCTTTGGTGTTCAGGTGGCAATTTCAATTCAGTTTTCTGTTGTGGGAATTTTGGTGCACCCAAAATCAGGAAAAAAAATCTTGACCTCGGTGGGGGAAACAAGCTCACAAAAATGATTGCAGTCAGGGATAAAGGAAAGATTTATTCCTTTATGAAGAGGAATAAAAGAGCATGATGTTAACCCACAGCCATTCCCTTCCATTTTCTTGGAGCTGAAGGAGAAAGCACTGGCAGGATTAGGTATTATGTGCGTGGATCTGTGTGTATAAGTGTATGTGCTTTTCTTTCACATGTGCATCAGACAAGCTGAGAGAGAGCAAGGATTGTTGAGCCTGGAGAAGAGAAGGCTCCAGGGAAACCTTAGAGCACCTTCCAGTACCTTAAGGGGGCTTCTAAAAAGGAGGTAGAGGCACTTCTTTGTATAGGCAGATGGAGACAAGGCAATGGAAATTGGTTTTAAACTGACAGAGGGCAGGTTTAGATTAGAATTTAGGAAGAAATTCTGTGCTCAGAGAGTGGTAAAGCATTGGAACAGGTTGCCAAAAAAAGCCCCATCCCTGGAAGTGATCCAGGCCAGGCTGGATGGGCCTCTGAGCAACCTCATCTAGTGAGTGGCATCCTTGC
This sequence comes from Empidonax traillii, assembly GCF_003031625.1. Lineage (NCBI taxonomy): Eukaryota > Metazoa > Chordata > Aves > Passeriformes > Tyrannidae > Empidonax > Empidonax traillii. Next base: position 128,128 of record NW_020956364.1, on the reverse strand, counting down.
CCACGGCAGGGGTGTTGGAATTAGATGGTCTTTAAGGTCCCTTCCTACACAAACCGTTCTGATTATACGATCAGTATCTTTGTTAAAAACAGTTTATTTTCACTATGAAATGTTGTGCAAATGGGACACTGTTGGTTTCAGTTGTTCAGCACAAAACAAAGGGCTTTGAGATTACTCTTTATTGCTGTGAATAAGCACCGAATGTTTTCCCTTTGAAACATTTTTCTGAGTGAAAGATGTGACTATTCTTTCTTTTGTGTTATTTGTAATGAGTGGTCATGAGGGCTGCTTTTGTCTAAACACCCTGCAAGTTAATGAGCTTACTTCCATGGGAACAGAAAATCTCACTGTGAGTCCATATAATCCCTTTTTTTCTGGTAAGATCTTGATGCACACAGACAGACACAATGAAAAAACTCCTCAGTAGCCAGGAAAGCAGATTTTCATCTTCCAGGTCATTCCACCATATTTTTTTTTTTCTCTCATCCACTGTGAATCTGAAATTAAAGTGTGAGAGAGGTCTTTGGGTGTTAATGCACCTCTAGGAGTGCCAAGTGTTCTGAACTCCCCAGAACCAGTGATGCCCAAAATGGGTGCTTTAAATCTGAGCTGAGTTCTCAGTCCCAAATTGCTGTGGTTTAACCCCAGTGGGTAACTCAGCTGTTTTCTCACTTTCCCCCAAGAAGGATGGGGGAGAGAATGGGAAGTGGAAAAAATTTGTGGGTTGAGTTAAAAACAGTTCAATAGATAAAGCAAAAGCTCTGCATGCAAACAAAGCCACCCAAGGAATTCATTCCCCACATCCCCAGGAAAGCAGGGATCCATCAGGCAAAATGGTGACTTGGGAAGACAAACACCATCACTCCAAATGTCTCACCTTAATTCTTCTTGCCCAATTTTATATACTGACAGATTAATCCACAAACCTTTCCCTGTTTTGGTTTCTGCAGCTTCTTTGCGTGACAATCCATAAGATGCTCAGGCTTTTCCAGAATTCCTGAGTTTCTAAGCAATTGAATTTTTTTCTCTATTTTCTGTCAATAACTATCCTGACTTTCTTAGGAAAGATAGGAAAGCATCTGCCCTCCTTTCCAGCAGATAAGGAATATTTGCATAGCCAAATGAGCTACAACACCTGCCTGAAGTGGTTGAGGAAGAGCTCCAAAATGAGTAGCCATAGGGAATTCCTGTCACAAGGCTGGCTGGATAGGAGAATATGGAAATGTTACCTTCTTATGATGAGTTTAATTCACCTGGTGCATTTCAACAATTCCCGTGGCTGAACACAACTGAAGTGTTCTCTTGCAGTTGAGTTATCCCATGGGATTAACCTGCTCAGACCGAGACAGTAAATTATGCTGATTCAGTGAGTGGTCTGGCTCCTACCCAAGGTGCATCAGGCACCCAAGGAAAAGGCAAGTGAAAGCCTTTGTTCCCAAAAGAACAAAGAATACATTGTGGTTTCTCACTTCAGAGAGTCTGTGTAACAAACCCAAATTTAGTTCCTACAAGACATGGCATAGTATGATGTTACCTCCATCCAGTGAGTCTGAAAACAGGGCTTTTGGGTCCTGCTGATCCTCTCTCTCATCAGTGGTAAAAATTAATTCCTGGAACAAGTTAGCTCACTCTTCTGGGATTTTTTTGTCCTTAAAACTTACTTTAACATTGGAGAAGTTCCAACATCCCACCATAAACAGGGACACCTCCCACTAGCCCAGGTTGCTCCAAGCCCCATCCAACCTTGCCTTGAACACTTCCAGGAATGGGACATCCACAGTTTCTCTGGGCAACCCCTTCCAGGGCCTCACCACCCTCTGAGTAAAGAATTTCTTCCTAATATCTAATCAAAACCTGCCCTCTATCAGTTTGAAGCCGTTCCCTTTTGTCCTGACACTCCATGCCCTTGTAAAATGTCCCTCTCCAGCTCTCTTGGAGCCCCTTTAGGTACTGGAAGGTGCTTTAAGTCTCTCCAGAGCCTTCTCTGCACTTCCATGTAGGGACATACTTTGTTTTTGTCAGACTGTCCTGTTCATGTGAGTTCTTCCTCCCTCCAGCCTACTTACAAATACTTAAGAACCAACCCCCTCCCCCCCCCCTAAAAAATATCCTCAGCCCAAGTATTAGCCTCGATGCTGCAGCTCAGATAACCAAATCCCTCACTGAAATGTCTTGGAAAAGTTTAGGCCTGCCAGAAATATTTTGTCAGCCTGTCTCAGGCTTTCCAGTGAAAGGCAAGGTTTTGCTCTCTGTCACATTTTTATTTTTCACTTTTAATCTCCTTTCGATGAGCTTGCTATTGGGTTTTTTAGCTACTTATAGTAGAAAGTTAATTTTTTTTAATTGCGGTTTCGAACAAAAAAATGAAAGAAAAAAAAACCCTCATCACTTCAGAGACCTTCTTCCTTTCATTTTTTCCTGCTGTTGCTTTTACTCTTGACATTCAGCCTCCTCAACAAGTCCTGATGTGACACTCCATAAAATCTTTATCCTGTCAAAGCCCTGCTGTGAGCATTGCCCAGTGCTTCCAGAATTTGCATTTAGCATCCATTCACACGACTGTGTCGGTGGGGTTTTCTTATCACTGAGTAGCCCTCCAGCTTTACATGAAAGGGCACAAAGTTAATGAAAACAGCATTAAAGCTCTATTAGCATTTAGTGAGATTACTAAGACTTGTTCTGAACTTAATATTAGTTTCAGATTTTTTTTTTTTTTTTTTAACTCACGATATCCAGAACCCGAAACAGCAGGAACTCTTTCATCATCGAGCCCATTTTCCAGGTGAGGATGTTATTTCAGAAGGAAGGGAAGGCTTTCATTTGGATGGGGATTGTTTCAGGGGGCTGGTAAATTTTTATTTGTTATTTTGCCCTTTTTTTCTTCTGACAGAAGACACACTCGCTGACGCTGATGTTGCTTTCTGTACATTTTGACTTAAATTCCTGGAGAAACGAATCGCAGAGGCAGGAAGATCTCTTGCAAATGTCACAGTATACTCTACTTATCTCAGACTGTTAATGAGGATTTTTCCTCCAGATGCAAACTTTGCTTGCTGTTGCTTTTCTTGGGGGGAGAGAAGTGTTGAAACCTCGGTGTGATTGTGATACCGACAGGAAAACTGCCTGCCATGCAAGTGAAAAGCAGACTAAAGCATGCTTGGATATAAGCACAGATGTTTTCCATCCCCAGCCCTTGCTCTTGCTCAACCAAGACCTTCAGGTGCCTCAACTGTATTGCTTATTTTAAAAGTACAAGGAGCTTTTCTCTTGCCTCAAGGCTAAATTATACATCTTTGGTACTCAAGCATCTCTTACAGTTCCATAGTGCACAGCAGCATCTCCTATTCCTTGACTCTCAGTGTTCTCTGCACCCTCTGTTGTTCTCTTGTGGTCCTAAGACTTTATTAAACATTTTTAGTTGTGTTTTTGTCCCTGGGAGTACCCACACTCTTACACTCTGCTAAGGAGGAGTGGAGCTGGAGCTCAGATGTGTCACAGAACTTGCTGCAAAAGGTGTAGAGATTTTTTAGCTTCAGTAGGGAAACCTTCTGGCAGAGCTGGGGTAGAGGCTGTGCCTAAAACTTCTGGGTTTGAGTCATCCACGGAGAGGCACCCCGTAGGTGTGGATTTGTGAGAGGATAGAATAGCATGGAATGGACTGGACTGGACTGGGCTGGGCTGGAATAGAATGGAATGGAATGGAAGAGAATGGAATAGGCTTGAGGCATCAACCCCTAAAAAGACTCTTGGGTAGAAGGAAAATGGTGAGTTCTGCCCCAAAATGTCAGGGGAACCTTCAGGTATCAGAGATTTAACATATTTGACTGCTCTGATGTTGTTGAGGACCAGTGTGAGACACAGACAGTGACAAAACCAAAAATATTCTCAAAGAAAAATAACTCCAGCTGAGGGACTTCAACCTTTCTTTTTTCTAGAGAAGGAAACTCTAAGAAACAATTAAGCTATTTTGTTTTTTATTTTCCGTCTTTGTATTAAAAGACTGATTTGATGACTGATAAGGAACTGGCTGGAGAAGTGACAATCCCAGCTTAGTTTTTGCTTTTGACACGTTTGTTTCCATGGGAAAACCTTCATCCTATTTTCGTATTAGTTTCCCTTTCTCAGATTTGGACAATGGTGTTTGGAGCAATTGTTTCAATTATATAATTTTTGGGGGGTCATTTGGGTCAATTTTTCTCTTAAAAAAAGGATGTAAATCTCTGACTCAAAGGTGTGTTTTTATGTCAAATTCACTAAGTGCTCCCAGCCCTGCAGATCCTGAGGTAACATTAAGAGAGGTCACATGAGGATTTTGGCTGATAAAAAGACTTTAGGAGAAGAACTGGACAGAATAATCTGTCATATGTTGAGTCAGCCAATAAAAAAGGTAGTTACTTAAAATGTCCACAGGCATCAAAGCGTAAAGGAAGTCTTAGACAAAGGGAAATAATTGAAATTACCCTGGACATGATGAGAAATGCTCTGTCAGGTTTTGCAGAGGCTTAGACCAAGGGCTTGATTCTCAAGCAAGAGGTACAAGAATTGCAGGTAGCCAAGTGTAAAAAAATAGATTAAGAGTGGATTTATAAAAGGATATTGAGGAGGGGGGGGGGAGCAGTTCTTGAGTTGTCCTGGAGTTCCACAGGAATCCAAGTACCAATCTTGTTAGAATGAGCAGAGATTGAAGCTTTTAGCGCTAAACGTTGTTGTTGCCTCACATTCCTTTCATAATGGACTGCTAAGCAGTGTGCTGAGCTGAAGTTGTTATAATACAGATGTAAATAAAAGCCCTGCAAGCCTTTCATCCAGCAGGTCTTAACTTCCCACTCCCAGCACCCCTCTGAGGTGCAGAACTATCAATATCCTTGTTTTAAAGGCAGCAAAACTGAGATATAAAGAGATTAAGTCACTTGCTGGAGGCTATTAGGGAAGCTCAATTGTGTCAGCTGCTCCCAAGCTCTCACCATTCAAGCTCAAAGAGATTTTATTTGCACCACACTCCCTTCAAAGTACATGTTTAGATAAATGAAGGGAAAATATCTTTGGCATAAATCTGAAGATTTCAGAAGAAGTGCTTTAGGGATTAATTTGATCTGCTCGTTTCTTGGTAGATGCAGGAACTCAGCTGTGTGGATTTAAAGCACACTGGGCCCATCTATTGGGGCTGCTGTGGAATTGATTGTGTTGGGTTATAGCACGTTGCTGGTCTTCATGTGGATAATTTTGTTTGGTTTTAGTAACATCCCATTATTTTCCACTCCCCTACATTTTTCACCAGCTAAGGAATTTCAGATGTAAGCGTGTCCCCCACCAACAACCCCTGCTAATAATTTCACTGTTGTATTGGGGTCAAATGTTGTTTGTGACACCTCTGAATGAGGAAAGTGTTGATGTTTAACTTAAACTGATTCTCTTTCTTACACCTTACTTAATGCAAAAAATTCCCTGTGTAACGATTCCCAAAGAAGAGGCCGACTGAAATCAAATTAAGAAAGTCATATTTATCATCTTTAACTCATCCATCTAAAAGTTTGGTCTTCAGTCTAAGTGAGATCTCTGAACTCCCCTTTAGGGGAGTCAAAAAATATAGGTATCCCCAGAAGCTGAGCAGTCCTGTCTGTCTTTTAATAGAGAGTGTAATAAAAGGGTTAACTTTGTTCATAAAATCTTATGTGTATGAGGGAGTCAGAAACTTTTTGTTGTAATTAAACAAGGTAAGTTTCACAGGCAGCTTGCTAATCAAGCAAGTGTCAGTAAACAAACAAGTATCAGTAAAATTTACAGCTGATAAGAACTGCACCTTTCATCTCTGACAAGTGCCAGACGACCACTTAATGAGCCACGAACTCAAGCCACAAGCAGATTTACATCCAAAAACCTGGGACTTGAGGATGTATAAAAGGAACATTTACTACATTTTCAGTGTGTGCCTCGGCGGGGCACCTGCCCTTCAGGCCACCCAGCGCTGTTTTGCTTTTATTATCACTTGCTTAATAAATTTATCAATGTTTAATTGGAATTGAGTTGTCTAAATTCTTATACTAACTTATAACAAAGAGGAAGAGAAGAGGAAGAGAAGAGGAAGAGAAGAATGTAAAGACAGAGTCCATACCCTTGATTTTTGATGGGAGCTGTTTAGGGATGTTTAAGAAAATGGATGAGAAAAAAGCACAGGAAGAATTTAAAGAAGCCAATCAGAACACTGAAAGGTTTTAAAAAAATTCCACTCTGGAGTTCAACTCAACTTTTTGTTTACTGCCACTGACTCACCTAACTAGACAGTGAAGGTGGGGAAGTGCATAAAGCTTTGTCCCATGTGTTTGGAAAGAGCCCACTGCTAAAACTGGGAACAAAATAGAAAACAGGACAAACTGATGTAGGCAGAAGGACAGCTAAATATTAAATAATAATAATAAAAAAGGACTACCTAGTTTATTGGTATTTGCAAATTGTTGGTCATTTTCCTCAACCCTGATTTAACAGTCAGGACAGCAGGTAAACAAAAATTATTAACTGCTTCAAAGTAGCCCTTCAATACTTGTAACAGGCCAGTGTGAAGTGTAGAATTGTGGTCTGCCTTGGGTTCCACCTGTTCCAGTGCTTTGTGTTCATTTGTTTTTGGCTTTGTTGAAAATCCAGAGAGTAACAGCAATATTCCAGCACCTACCAAACTCACGCCACATTTACTGAATGCCTAAATATTTTACATAATCCAGCTCTATACTAAGGGTGTTTGAAACTAGGACTGCTGCCTTTTCCACTGGAATGTGATTCACAGCCACAAATATAAGGGACAGGACTCCACAAGAAGCACTTGGTACTTCTGCAGAAAAGGGTTTTTATTTTGTCCCTTATATTTGAAAGATGAGAATAAGGGAAATATTAGAATAAGGTGTCTAAAAATAAATTTTATTTGTGCTTCAGACCTCTTTCGTTGAAATTTACCTTGAAAATGCAGCTCAAATGGCATCATATATAACTTGTTTTCAGCTTCTGGAATCAGTGTGTTGTCTGTTCCAATAATTCCTTCTTTTTTTAATCATCTAAATTTCAAAATAATTCTTATACTAGATAGAGATTAGATATTAGTGAGATACTGGTTCTGCTATTTATTTTATACCTTTCATGATTCCAGAAATAGCTTTCTATTTTCCTTTCTAAATGATCCTGGAAAGTACAGAGGAAGCAACAACCCCAAATTTGTCCAGCAATAATAATAATCATCACAAGGAGAAGCATTTTGTCTGCCTCTACAGCACAATTTCTCATCTGGAGATCTTCAAATGCTTTTGAAAGCACCTGATACTAACTGTGCTTTAGTGACTGAGGAAACAGCAGCACAGAGTTAAGTCATATTCCCAATATCCCACTGAAAGTCCACACTAAAGCCAAGCACAGGACCACATCTCCTCCTATTTTATTCCCTCTGAACCCATTCCCATCCCCTGTCAGTGGAATTTCCTGCACCCTTTTGCACTTGGTTAACGGTGAATCCATCTTTTATCATTACCATGATGACAGGAGAGGAGGAATCTCCTCTCTTTCAAATTGATCACAGTTTTAGGATGCAGTTCTTCGTCAATGGGGGGAGAAGCTGTTTGAGACTCAGAGATGAGATTCATTATTTATTCATGTAAGGGTTTATTGATTTGTTTCTGATGGGGTTCCTGTGCTGTGCTCATCACCGAGGCTTCTCAGCACGTGCAATGTCATAGAAGAGTTTCTTGCTGGAAGGCCACTGTTTGGGGGGCTCTAAATGAGGGGTGGCAAAGAGTCCTGTCTTCTGTGGGTCATTAAAATGCTCACAATCATGAGGTCAGGATTAAGAAGGACACACAAAGTCCCAGTAAATGAGTCACCCTCCAGTTTCTTTCACAGCGTTTTAGGGCCCAAGCACTGAGGAGATGCTGCTGAGTTACTCCTCATGAATATCCTAACCTGGGAAACAGAGAGCACTGAAAATGTAGTGGAAAAGCAAAAATAAAACAAAACAAAAACCCCACAAAACCTCCAAACAAACAAACATCACCCCCCCCCCACCAAACACACAAACAAAAAACCTACAAAAGCCAAACAAGCAAAGAAAAAAAAAAAATCCACAACAAACCAACCCCTCAATAAACACTTTAGTTTGAAAGAGAATTGGGAAAACTGCATTGTGCTAATTTTCCTATCATTAAGCTGTGCAGTCGTTTCCTAAGAAGGACTGAAGACCTCACATGGAAGTCCAGCTGCCCACTTTGGCAGCTTTCAAGTGTCATAAGATTAAGTTCTTGGTTCCACCTTCCCTGGAGTAGCTTGTTCTTTAACTGATGGACACTTTAATCCTTTTGATTGCACAAAGCCCTGCAGGAAGGAACTGTGTGTTAATATCACTGGAAAACAGGCCTGAAGAATTAGCTGTAGCACCAATGAAGAGGGGTTTATTCTTTTAATTCTTGGTGGCCAGCCTTACAAATCCCTTATTATTCATTCATGGAAGTGTCGTATTTAAAATGCAAATTCCTTCCCATCCTCCTCCCCCATCTCAATCTGTTTGCTTTGAAGTATCCCTGGAGGTCTGGAGGGGACATCCACAATGGGATCCCTGTGATCAGCCAGCTTGCAAAGGAGTACCCTGCACCAGCTCAAGAGGAATTCAGCTGGGTGCTGCTCAGCAGCCCCAGCTTGCAAAAAAAACGCCTGGATTTTGTTTAAGGGGAAGAAAAAGGTAAAATAATGGATATCGGGAGTGGTATTTTTCCCAAGCGGGGGTTGCTTCTCCTGGGGGCTCATCCAGACCCATCAGAATTCTTCATGGGGCAGTGAAGTCAATAATATAAATAGATGTGGTTTGTCTTGCACATGTTCTCTTGGTTTGGGAAGAGCAAAGCTCTCCTATGACATCTATTCTAGCAAACAATGTCAAGGCTCAACTGGCGTGGAATTTCCACATCCATGTGGGGAATGGTCCATTGTCTTGGTCCTTACTACCATCCAGCCATGGTTACAAGTTCTTCCAAGCAGTACTGGCTGTCCCAGGCCAAAACTGTGCTAGGAATGGTTCTGTGAATTGAAAAAGGCTTCTCTGCTCCTCTGCACTAACTGTAGTTGCAGGGGCCTTGGAGGAAATTATTATGTTTTCAGGTAAATTCCAGGTTAGTGAATGCATTGTCCGGGATTCAGCCTTCTAAGAGCGACATAAATACTGATAATAATGGCCATAATAGCAAGGTAAATTATATTATCAGTAATGGCTAAATAGTTTAATAGTCTTCATCAAATGACTGAGTGCCTCGCCCAGCAGCCAGACTCGCTGGCTCCTGTGAGCTAATGCAGCCACTACATACAACAATTTTGAATGTAGATTGCACTACTTGAGTTAGAAACCAATTTTTATCAGGTCTGATGTGCATTGTGGGCAGAGTTCATGCACACTAAAACCTGTGTGAAACCCGTGGCCACAAAGTAAGAGTTTAAATTTATCCAAGTTTGTGTAATAGGAGTGGGATCCTTGTAAGAATAACCTCAAATGCAATGCTATTCCCCTCTCTGAGTGCAAGATGATGTGGTCATCTTCGTCAAGGGCATTTTGCTAAACTGCTAAATCAAAATTATACACACACTGCTGGAGAGTCACAAGTCATGAATATATGCTGACTTTAAGGAATGGGGAAGAGAAGGCTTTGGGGTGATTTTATTATGGTCTTCAAGTACCTGAAGGGAGAAAGATGGAGAGAGAATTTTTACAAGGGCCTGGAGTGACAGGACAAGGGACAACAGTTTTAAATTGAAAGAGAGCAGATTTATATTAGATGTGAGGAAGAAATTCTTCCCTGTGAAGGTGGTGAGGCCCTGCCACAGGTTGCCCAGAGAAGCTGTGGCTGCCCCATCCCTGGAAGTATTTAAGGCCAGGCTGGATGGAGCTCTGAGCAACCTGGTGTAGTAGAAGGTAGTTGGAACTGCATGATATTTGAGGTCCCTTCCAACCCAAACCCTTCTGGGATTCTGTGATTGGTAATGATCCACATCCACAAAGCAACCATCCTGTTGACTGTCACACAATTCTCTTCCACTCTGGTTTAATTCCACACAGTTTGTTGTCCTCACATGGCTGTGCACTTTACTGCCCTATTCCAGTCTGGAAATCAAATATTGAATCTTTCCAACTTTTTTAACCAAAGGCTGCATGCCCTTCAAGTGAAACGTTGACCCTTTCAGGAGAATTCGATCCTTCCACTCATGAAATAAAAAAAAAAAGCTATCTGGAAAGCAGCTTGGTGGAAATGGGCCTGAAGGTCCTGGTGGACACCAAGCTGAATATGGACACCAACCTTGCTGCAAAGGCAAGGAGGGGGGTCCTCAGCTGCATTAATGCCTTGCCAGACATGAGGGAGGTGATCTTCACCCTCTGCTCAGCACTTTTCAAGGCCACACCTGAAATGGTGTGTCCAGTTCTGGGCTTCTCAGTGCAAGAGAGACACGGACACACACTGGAGAGAGTCCAGAAAGGCACCACAGAAGTGATGAAGGGTTTGGAGCTTTTCTCCTGTGAGAAAAGGCTGTGAGAGCTGGAACTGTTCAGCCTGGAGAAGGAAAGGCTGAAGGGGAATGTTGTTAAAATCTATAAAAACCTGAAGGGAAGGTGCAAAGAAGTTGTAGCCTCTTGTTGGCTCTTTCCAGCAGCAGGACCAGATGCAATGGGAACAAACTGAAACACAAGAGCCTCCCTCTGGACATCAGCCCTTTGAACCTCAACCATTCGTGAGTCTCTGATTCCAAGTACCAATAATTAGAGAGAGAAAACTGGAAACTTTGTTGCCTGGAAAAGCCAAACATCCTCAAACAGCAGCCTGATCAAGTTTGCAGCTTCTCCCAAATTTCATTAGCAAGGAGGTAGGGAGTGACATGAACTTCCTTTCCCGAATTCCCATGGCTGAGTTTGGCTTTTGTGCTTTGTGTTTGGCTCTGTGGACATCTGGGAGAGACCTACTGCTGCCTTTCAACGTGATTTGTGGATTTATTGAATGGATTTGGGAGTTAATTGTGTTGGGATGCTTCTGCCTGCCAACAGGAAACCAGGGCAGCATTTTCCATGCCCTCCAGCCCTCATAATCTAAATAAATTCATGAATGCACAAAAATGATTCCACCTCATTCCTTTTGCCCAGCAGGATGTGTTGGCTCCAAGAGCTCAAATTCGCTGTAATCTCCTTTTCCTCTCCAGTAATTCCTTAGGAGTCAGCCATCTCCTTCAGAGAACTGCTCACCTTCCACCACTTCTAACTATTTCAGATTTTGTTCCTTTTTGGGAACTTTTTTGTTTTGGGATGTTTTGTGCTGGTTGAATAATCAGTAATTTGTAAGTGAGGGACTCACACTAGCACAAACAGTGGGAGGGCACACTCCTCGCTGATATATCTCTACATGTCAGGAATGCTTTTAATTTCAGCCATTAATTTTTAGTAGTCTAATAAATTAATCTCTTAAACTAGTTTATCAAAAAAAACACCAGGATTTAAGGGGTCAAAAATAAAAAACTCTAAAGGGACTAAATTTAGGTTTGTAAGGAATGAGAAAAAAGTCTTTTTGGCATTTCTGAAATGTTCCTTTTATTATTTTTTTTAAAACTAAGGAACTGTGAAAACTATGTAAACTTAAATACTTTCATAATCCTACTATACACTGTATTATTCTTAAAAACACATTTCCAGATAAGATATTTTTACTGTACTAGATGTTCCATTACTTAAAAGTTATCTTTACACAACCCTGTTCTGCAAAGGCATCAGAGGTGAAAAAAGGAACATCTGTTCCATTACACTCTAAAATATAAGGTTGTTTTTACTGTCTATTTAGCTCAGTTTTATAGGAACAAAGCAAAGAGGGTTGAACTGTTTCTGTTAAAAGATAATTCTTTTGTCCTACATGGATTTTCATTTAACATTTGCCCACATGTATTATCTGGTCTTTTCTTTTGATTCTTGCTATTCTGTCAGAGCAGTCAGCACAGGACTGCCTTCTCCTGTGGATTTTGATCTTGGAATATTAAAGATCAATGTTTTATTACATTTGCACTAGGAATCTAGATTTTTTTTTCTTTATTTAGGAAAACTCTGTAGTACTTACTTATTAGAAGTTTCATCAATACCTTGAGTATTATTGTGAAAAAGAACAGCATTTTCTGGCTGACTTCAGATTTAGTGAGATCCTTATGCCCTTCCTTGGAATGTAAGAGAATGGACTTGTGCTTTGTTAATGTGTTCTCTCTTATGGGCTCTCAAACAGCCATTTGTTCACACAGTGGTCATCTGCAATATCTAAAATATTTGCAGCTGTGCAACACATACATTCTATAGTGCTTTTATCTCCCCTACCTTTATAAAATACATATGAATCTCTCCCATTTCACAGAAGTGCTTAGGATTCTACTGGAACAGAGAAAACCAACAGGTTTTTACTGTCTCACAATCCCAATTTACTATTTAGGTGTTAAAGAAGATTATATAGAATAGAATAAAAAATATAAAAATCATGGAACCATAGAATCACAGAATAGTTTGGGTTGGAAAGGACCTCAAAAATCATTCAGTTCCAACCCTCCTGCCATGAGCAGGGACATCTTCTACTATCCCAGGTTGCTCAAAGCTCCATCCAGCTTGGCCTTGAACACTTCCAGGGATGGGGCATCCCCATCTTCTCTGATCAACCTGTGCCAGGGCTTCACCGCCCTCACAGGGAAGAATTTCCTTCTAATATCTAATTTAAATGTCTCCTCCTTTAGCTTAAAATATCATAAAATATTCCTCTGCATTAAATTTGTATCAGAATCTCAAGATTGATGGTCATTTAGCATTTTTGTTTGCCGTTTCTACCCACAAGAACAGTTGTTTCTTCAGCACGACAAGGGAGTTTCACATCACTTTGCAGTGAAATCCAAAGATAGCACTTCTCCAGTGGGAAAGAGAAAGGAAAATCACTCCTACAAAATGAACTGACGTTTCTATATGTCAGTTGAAAGTTTTGTTATTCGACACAGACCAGATCATGGCTGGGAGATGACAATCCACCTATTCTTTCTGAATCAGCCATCATTACTAATAGTACACCCTGTCAGAGATACTCAGACAAAATATATGGTGCATTATATAGGAGGCAGAGTAGAATCCGTCTGATTTCCTTCACAGTGATAGTTTAGAGAAACGAAGCTTATTTTTACCAGTGAAATGCAGAGACAATCAGAGCAATGATACCAATTCTTCTTCTCGTTATCCAGGGATGTGACTGATCTGAAGGGAGCTGTGGGGCCTCTGAGGTGGGGGGGCTCATGAGGGCTTTATCAGCTCATCCATTTCCAGTTGAGATACACAAGCAATTATGGCATTGCACAGGCAATGACAGGATTACCAGCTGGAATACTTATGGTTAAGGAATGTAAACTCAAGCTGGGAAGACGGAGCAGAGGTAGGAGGAGATTATTGCTTAGTGAATCTCAGAATCATCAAGGTTGTAAAAGGCACCCAAAATCATTAAGTCCAATGTTCAACCAAACACCCCCATGGCCACTAAACCATATCGTGAAGTTCCACCTCTGCTTGTTTTTTGAACACTTCCAGGGATGGTGACTCCTCCACTTCCCTGGGCAGCCTGTTCCAATGCCTGAACACCCTTCCAGTGAAGTAATTTTTCCTAATATCCAGCCTGAACTTCCCCTGGCACAATTCCCTCAGCTGCTCCTCATCAGACTCCTCATTGTGCTCCAGACCCTTCCCCGGCTTTGTTGCCCTTCTCTTGACATGCTCCAGCACCTCAGAGTCTTTCTTGTTATGACAGACCCAAAACTGAACCCAGGATTTGAGGTGTGGCCTCTCCAGTGCCCAGCCCAGAGGGACAATCCCTGCCCTGGTCCTGCTGTCACACTATTGCTGAAACAGCCCTGGTGCCACTGCCCTTCTTGCCCACCTGGGCACACACAGGATCATGTTCAGCCACTGTTAACCAGCACTCCCAGGTCCTTCCTTTCCCCCTGGGCAGTTTTCCAACCACGCTGCACCCAGCCTGGAGTGCTGAATTGGGGTTGTTGTGACAAGGGGGAGACCTTGTCTTACAAAAGGTGCCTAATGAGGTTCTGCTCTGCCACTGAGCTCTGGAGAACCTCAGTTAGCCTAGCTGGACCATGAACAGTGCTTTATTTCATTCCTAGGCTGGGATATTTGATCCAATCTAAAGATAATAGAGGTCACTTAAACTAGTTTTCCCAATTTACTCTGTCTTCTCTTTCTGCACTTGCATGTTTCTTAGTGCAAAGAAACATTACAAAACCCAAAAAAGGGTTTGTGCTGCTTCTTTTTGCAAAATGGAATCTAAGAGTGGATACAGCTACTCTCTAAAAATCAGTCCAGAAGATGGATTCCTTTATGAGGGTTGATCCAGCTGAGAAGGATTTGCAGATTCAGTTTTTATAACTGTGAATAAATCAATACGTTGCCCCAAATGCCAGTTCTCTTGTATATAATTTTTCTTCCTTTCCCATTCCTGTGCTTGATACAGATCATTAGGGGGTCCAGGAACTGGGCTCTGCTCAAAAGTGTGGTTGGTTTTTGGTTCGGAGGGGATTTTTTGATACTTTTTAGTCCTGTTTCAAAAATGCTGAACGAGACAAGCAAAGGGTTAAACCAGCTTTTGGTGGACAGAGATCAGGAAGAATTAAATCTCTAAATGTCAAAAGGGGGAGAAAGGAAGAGTTTACCTTGCAATCTTCACTGAGCATCCCATCATTCCCTGACACTAATGCTGGTGAAACAGAGATTAGGAAATCTGCTCTTTAGCTAAGTGTGGACTGCAGCAGGGAGATAAGGGAGCCAGAATATCTACTCAGGGCTCGTTTGTTCAACTTCACTCATCCAGAACCTTTCCCATGGGGAAACGTAGGTCTCAATACAACATCCACAGTTTGCTCAGCTCTGCTCTCACTTTCTAAACCTTTCTTACTGTCACTTTCCAAACCATTCTCAGGAGTGGAGATCTATCCACTGCCATGTGGAAGGCTCCAAAGGATGGTTTCCTAGGTTCAAGGATGCTCCTGGGTTTACACCATGGATTTTTTACTCAGTGCTGTCTCAGATTAGATCTTGGTTTTTTTGTTCCTTGCTGCTGTTGGCCAAAAAGCCTTGAGAAGAATGGATGGGAGATTGCAGGTTTTGCTTCCAAAATATAGTCTCCTTCCTTCTGAATCAATATGAATTGAACAATCTCAGAAAAAACAAGTATTGCAGAGTGAGTTGTCAAACTGTTGGTCATTAAGAGATACCAGCACGTTTTCCCAGTGATCAAATTCGAGGACAGATCATTATATTATTTTTTTTTCCATTCAGAACTTTCAAAAGTTTTCTTTTAACTTCTGTGATATGATCCAACCCCCTGAGTTTCAAAAAAGCTGCAGATACTTCAAATCTGGCCTGATAAGTTGAGGAGTAAGCAGTGCATGTGCATAGAAAAGTATAAAAAAACATCTGAGCCACCTTCTTATATGGGAAGAGGACTGAAGATGAAGTTAAAGGAGAACAAATATGTTACCACAGATAGTAAAATATTATTCTTTATTCCTCTCTTCCACTGGGAAGGGGTTTGCTTTTTAGCAATAATCACAGTGACATTCTGGATAAAGTGTGACAGTGATGATTAATTGATGGCTTTGGGTTTTAAAACACAAGAAAAAAAAAGACCTCAGGGCATGAAGTAGCAACTTCTTTCCCATCTAGGTCTGGTTTAGAAATTGCTTTGCAGATGCTTTGAGGTTGAGATGCTTTTTGCACAGAATCAAACAGTTTCAGTTGAAAGAGTAAGGTAAAGGACAATTTAATTTAATTTTTGGTACTTTTTGTTGTCATCCTGGGTCCTGATATTTCTGTGTTTTCTAGAAGGTGGGCATTGCTGGGTCAGTACCTTCAGCATACTGGTTTCAAAGGTAATAGGAGGCTTTGAAAAACAGTTTAGGGGGTGGTATAAACGTCAAACAGCAATCAACCACTGAAAACCCAAAACCCTTTCATTTCAAGGATGATTAGAAAAAAACCCCAAAACATTTCTAGGCCTTAGGAAATGCAATTTGCTAATAGACTGTAGTATAACGATTAAGGGGAAGTGATTGTAATTGTAAATTACCCTGTGCCACGTGGAAGGCACTAATACACTTAAAATACAATAGTGCATACATCTCTGACTAGTAATGAAGGTGATAATCACCTTATATGCACAAAGGAAATGATGTAATAAATCCTATATAATGCAGTTTACAGGTTACCTTGGCAAGGGCACCCGAATCGACAAGCAGGGAACAGGCCCTGCAGTGGCTGCAGTGAAGATTATAATTAGGAGCATAAAATTCTAATGAAATGTTGTCCTAAGTGATATTGATTCCAATTTGGCTGAGAGGAGGGTGATGTAATGATACTCAGGTTGGTTTGTTCACTCAGGAATCAAGGGAACACCAACACTACTACCCTTGCTGGGGCCCTTTCAGCAAGAATCCCACCTTTTCCTTTAGTAAAACTTGCCTTCTGACTCCAATAAAAAGAGGAGGAAAAGGATGCTGCAAACACTCAATTGCAGCAGAAGTGATTTTTCAGCTCTAATGAGCATAATTTGAACGTTCCATGCGAAAAGACGGGGTTGCAGAGAGTACAAGCTGAACAAACCCTCCCCAAAGTGCTCTTAATTTCACATTAATCTCACTTAGTGTTGGGGGCTGGAGATGTTTGGAAGGAGAGTTTCCCTCTAAAATGGCCCCATAAGATGAGGAAGTGATCCACATGGTGTGTGTGAAATTTTGGAAGCGAATTAAGGGCGGCTTTTTGGGATCAGGGTGGAATTCTGGATAAAAAAAAAAGTGCAAGACAGACTTGATTTATAACTCCACAACACTGGTGGGAGATTTACAGAGCTGCCAATTGAAGCATCACGGTATCAAATATAGGCTTACTTTTATTATAACCCTCATAAAAGTGGGAAAAAAACCAATAAGGAAAATAACAAGGAAAGACTGGAGGAGTTAGACCTTCCCTTCCTGGAGAAGGGAAGGCTCTTTGCAGTATTCCAGTACTTGGAGAGTGGCTACAAAGAGGACAAAGGCTCCCTCTTCACCAGGAGGCACCTGGAGAAGACAAGGGGTACAAGTTGTAAAAGGAAAGGTTTTGTCTTGATAAAAGAAAGAAATTATTTACAGAGAGAACAATCAATCGTTGGAACAAGTTCCCCAGGACATGGTGTTAGATGCTCTCATGGAGGCTCCCTTTTTCCCAGGAAACTTTGGACCAGATGATCCTTCGAGGTTCTTTCCAACCCGAGCTGTTCTGTGACTCTGTGATTCCAGTGACAAATGAAAATGATTTCTAGTTATTGATTTTTGACCTATACCAAAAATACTCATTTTGAGGCATTATATCACTCATCTTCAGATTTCCAAATAATTTCATGTGAATTACTTTTACTTTAAAAGTAAATGTAGTTTTACATTTACAGATGTTACTTTTACATGTAAATTACTTCAAATGTAAATTAATTTTAATGTAAATTACTCCATTCATTGTTGATCCCAGGGTAAAATTCACATGATTTTAATGTTTTCAAATAATAACTGAACACAACTTCAAACACAACAAATTTGGAAAATTGATCGTGTACTTTTCCATTGCCACAGTAGTCCCATAGATCTAATAAATCTATTAAAATAACAAAGAGCTGAAAATGCAGGTAATTATCATGTGTTGTCAAACAGAGTTCAGAAGTCCTACTCACATTTGTATTTTTTCTTATGCATTCCTTGCACAAATAACTTGCTCATGCCATGGCAAGAAGTAAAAGGCTCTTCAAAAAGACTGAGCCCAATTCCCCTGAAGTCAGAGGTTACCTCTGAAAATGATGATTATTTTTACTTAGAGAAAATTTCATACATTTGGGAAACATCAAGACACGTTGATGTCTTTTTAGGTAGGCACACAAACCACCCAAATTTGGAATAACCAGGAAGAAAACAATATATGTGTTTTGCACCCTTTGTTTATAGTACTGTACCTTGAGCAGTAAACAACAGCCCTGTGCTCGTGAAAACTGGAATTAAAACATTTTGGAAGTTAAAAATTTTTTAGGAATGCAGAGTTAGGAGTGCAGATCTTAAATTTCACTGTTTAAAGGATGAGTCCTGCACTGATTACCACTAATTAAATTCTTGCTATTGTGTCACTGAGGCAATGGAAATATCTCACTGACCCAGTCAGTCCCCATAAGTTTGTTTTAGTCTTCAGAAGAGGCCCTTGCCCAGCAGACAAATAAACCCAGTCTGATGGTTTAAAACCTGTCAGATGTTTTAAGGCAAGGTTTGGATGAGCAAACCAAGGCTGTGTGTGAAGGGTAAGCAGAGTGGACTGAGAACTGCAGATCCCATCCTTGGAGCTTTACTGAAAATGCATCCTTGCCTGGTTATCTGGTTTTATATCAGCCCAAGTCTGCAATTCCATATGCTGTTTGTTATCTGGGCTTTTGTCATACTCTCTGCTTTGCTCTTATTCTGTCTCTCTCTGTTGTCCTTTTGTGAGTCTTCCTCAGCCTGGCTGGTATAATTTCTGTGTTACAAACCCTAAATGACAATCCAGGAGGATCATGTCTCAGAGGAATCCTCAGCAGTGCTGGATAAGTGAAGCACAGCAAAAAAAAAAAAAAAAAAAAAAGAGCTTTTAATAAACTGAGCAGAGGGTCAGATCCAGAAAATCAGATCCCAAAATACACAAGTGATCAGCATAGTCCATAGTTTCCTGCAGCAAAGAAATGCTTTCACACCCACAGGGAAAAAAGTTGTCACAATGGACAAGAGAAAGAGAGGAGAAGAGAAGGAGAGGAGAGTTATTGAGAACTAATAATGGGAAAAAGATCAGAAACAAACGATATCAAAACCAAGGTGATTGATTTTCATGATGAAGGGAATTATGAGCCTTAGCTGTGCTGTGCATGATACTCTTGCAAGGAGTGAGGTAATGGTCTGGTAAAATTATTGCTGACAGGGAATTATTCAGATTATTTAGGACAAAAGAGTCTTCAGACAATCTCAATGACTGCACAAAAGAATAAAATTCTCTGA
The DNA here is from genome assembly GCF_003031625.1 of Empidonax traillii. Classification (NCBI taxonomy): domain Eukaryota; kingdom Metazoa; phylum Chordata; class Aves; order Passeriformes; family Tyrannidae; genus Empidonax; species Empidonax traillii. Next base: position 109,018 of record NW_020956364.1, on the reverse strand, counting down.
TGGCAAAAACAAATCCAGGTGCATTGAAAAAAAATATGGAAAACATGTGGACATATTGTCACTATTTGAATTTGCTATTCCTGCGTAGGAAAGGGATTGTAAAGTCATCACCTGTAAATACCAGCTCAGTGCTCAGTGGCAGCCAAAAGGGCAAATGTAATGATAGGAATTATTTGGAAATTGTTTGAGAGCAAACCAGAAAACGTCATTAAGCTGGTCTGCAAATTCACAGTGTGCACTGATACAGGAGCTGTGTGCCAGGCTAATTGCTCTGCCTCTGGAAGTTGGAGCGACATGAAACGAAATATAAAGGAAGGCAACGATGCTGATCACAGATATGGAATGATTCCAGTGCAAAGCCTTTGGATAGGGAAGCTGCTTGCTCAGATCCAGGCCCGGGCACAGCTGCTCTCCACAGTCACCACCTGGCCTGCAGCATCGAGGTGTGTCATGCAGAGGCATCCAGGAAAATGAGAGTGGTTTGGACAACATTTGAGTGAAATAGCAGGACTCTGAAGTAGAATTAACTGCAGGATTAGTTGGTTTCCTGATTCCTTTTACTGCTGAACATATATTTTTTTTATCCTTCCTCAAGTGAAACAGAAAGGGACAAGATAGAAATGTCCCTTTTAGTTCAGGAAAACTACCAGAGCTCAGATCCTGGCTGGGAAAAATGCCAGCACCCCACTCAAGCAATATCTTTCTTAGTTTCAAAACACTTTTTAGGAACTGGGGGAAGAGTGCAAACCAATGAATGCCCAATACAGGAGAGCACACTGTGCATCTTCTTTATGCATAGGAAGAAAAAAACCTTCCCAAACCCATAAATTCCTGACTGGCTAAGTGGTAAAGGGGAACTCTTTTATTTCTCCAGGATTATGGGGTTTGCAAGTGCTCTTTTCAAAGAATTTTGTAGCTTCTCCATCACTGGTTATTACTGCTGTGCCCCTGCAAAGCTGCTTAAAATCAGAAAGGCCTCAGTTAGGAACAGAGGGAATGGAAATCTGGGAGAGTGCTGGAGCTCAAAAAGACTTTGGGGTTCAGGAGGGGATCACAGAGTCTTTTTCCACCTCAATCTGTAGTTGATGTGTTTGCCTGGATGCTGCTTGACACATGCTGGTGGTCTCCAGATAACATCTGGAATCCCATTTTTTTTGGCAGATGCACAAATAGGGGCTTGTGTCCCCGTGTGCATTTCCTCTGAGTTTTAGGGCTTATTTGCACGAGATCTGCACAGAGTGAGTCAGCAGGATGATTTTGATGGAGAAAGGAGAGACCTTTAACTGTCCAAATCAAGTACAAAATGTTATAACAAATGAGAAGGAGGCTGTGCTTTTGTACCTTTGCAAATCTCCCTCCTACCAACACCTAATGCACCGCCGTAGTTGCCATCAGCTGATCTGCATTTTGCTTGGACACAACACAGAGTTTGGAATATCTGTGGGAGGGAACAAGATGAGCCTCTCACCTCTGTCCAATGATATTCATGTCTCAGCTGAGGGCTACCAAAGAAGCAATTTTAAAAGAGGGTTTCATTGCTATTAACTATCCGAGAATATCTCATATGGAAAGAGAAAAGGTGTCAGCTCTCTGAAGTTATGTCATTTAGATGGTTTGTAGGACGTCTGGAGTAGCCTGGGAGGTGTCAAGGGGAGTTCTGTAGCAAATCCTGCTTGAAATGATTCCTGATAACTTTGGAGCTGACACATCAAACTGCAGAATTACACTCAGGCACAGGAAAAAAATGCATCTACCTGCACCTATTACAGTGAGTGCAGAAATGACTAATAGAGATTAGAGCTAAAAACTCTTGTGGTGTGCAGTGAATTTAAAACTGGGGATCATTCACAGGTCACTTTGTGGGACTAGTCCCAAAAAAATGACCAATAGAATGTTTTTGAACTCCAGAATATAAACAGGGAATCGTGTTTGTATCTGGTTTTATTCTAAACTGCAGTTGTGGTTTTAGCACCTGTGGGAATCTCTCCCCCCAGACACATTGTAGTGATAAAAGCTAGGAAGAAAAGTATTTTTTCATAATTTAATTCCTTAGTTCACTCAAGTTCACTGGAAGAAAATTTTTCCTGGGATGAAAACCTACTGATACCATTGTTTATTTTTAACAGTTCTCATTTCAACATTTAAGCAAATCCTGAGCAATTTTGGTGTCAAATAGGAAAGTAAACAAGTAAACAAAATAAAAAGGATCAAGCAAAAAAAAGATTTAAAAAAGAAATGGAAGACTTTGGGTAAAGCTAAATTCTTCTGTTTAATTTTAATTTCTTAATAAAGAAATTAGTTTTATTTCTAAAAATAATTAATTTCTAAACTTAGAAATTTTAACTGGCAATAAAACTGTTTAACTTTCCAATTCCTTCTATTTGCTTTTGAAAATATCTAAGCATAGATTTTTATCCTCCTGCTTCTTTTAATTTATTTTTTTTTTTTTTAATTTTAGTTTTGGCAAAACCCCAATGCCTTTGTTAACAGTTCTTGAGTTATCTCTTTTCATCCGCAAATTCAGAAGAAAACCATATTTCAAGTCCAGTAATAACCTCTAGGTCTGTCCTCTTGTTTATGAACGTCCTTCAAATACTGAGATAGAAACATTTTGTCTTGAAACATTTTATACTTCTCCAGCCAGGTAGCACAAGGGAAAATATGAGAAAAAAAATTAATATAATAAAATTTCATGTTTAGGGACTAAAAATTCAGGCAGAATAATGTGAGAGATTCAGGGAAGAACTGAAGAGGAAAAGTATCAGCATCTAAGATAACCAAGGCCACGGGTAGGTAGAACATTTATAGTGAAGTCCAGCAGCCAAACAATTTTGGTCCATCCTACAGTGTTTTTCTTCTCACTCCTGTCTCAGACAGTAGGATGAAAAACTGGCTTATGAGAAGGGAAGGTAGAACAAGAAGAATCAAAGGTTAGTTTTGTCTTTATTATTTTTGGCTTTGTTTTTGTGCCAAAGAAACCCTCATGTGGGATCCTGCTTCAATGTATATCTCAATAAAATATATAATTCTAGTCCCTTATTCAGGAAAGTTCTTTTGCATGTGCCAAGCTCTAGTCATTTAAATGACACCAGTGATTTCAGAGTTAAATATAAGTGTAATTAGGTCTGTATCTGAAGAAAGAAGTTCACGAAAATTCCATGTGGAGAGATGAAGCTTCATCTTCTGAGCAGGATCTTAATAGACCGTGTGTGTAAAGAGGAAAAGAAAAGCATATCAACAATACGAGGCATTTTTGATAAATTGCTTTTTGCTGAAATAGAGGTCACAAGATGTCCACCCCATTTGGTGTGTCTTTAAAGAGGACTTATTTCACATCCCCAGTCACATCCTCCCCATTTCACATCCTGAATTTGGACTGCTAATTTATATCAGATAAAATTGCCTATATATGTGTGTATATATATATATATATATATATATATATATATATGTGCACATATTTCACCTGTGAGGAATAAAGTGTCATCAAAGCTCAAGAAGCTCGAGAAGAGTGGTTTGGTTTCTCATGCTGCCTCTCAAAGTCACCTCCTAAAACCTTTGAGACACACAGAGAATTTATCACTTGGCGTCCCTCTGGTACCTTGAACCATCAAGGCTTCCCAGGAATGGTGATGAGACCATTGGCTTCCTTTAGAGAGGCTGCAAAGTGTCTCTGCCACCAAATTGAAGTTTCCAGCGTTGAGAAGGTGATGCCTCTTTCATCTAAATCTCTGCAGCGAGGCTCCCCTTGAGCATCTCTAGAAAAAAGCGCTGCTGAATTTCTCCTAACCTGCTTCCCTGGCAGGAGGCAGATGAAAGAACCTTCTCTTTCTGTGAAGACATCTTTGAAGGCTCTCGTTAGCCGGTGGGACCTCCTGTGGGTGGCAGGATCTCAAATGCTCTGCTCCCAAATTCTTCTCTAATGGATTGAGTTTCACGGGTATTTTCTCACAGTTCATCCTGGCATGGATTGCTCTTTCAGTGAGAGCTGTAATGGGTGAGGAACAATGAGAGCAGGGTACGTGTGGTCCTGTCCCTGCTGGCTTGGTACTTAGCGCTGGTCCCTTGAAGATGCTGGTTGGTCCACATTCTAGAGAGCCATATAAATAAAGAATTTAATTCTTTAATTTTAAATCTTTTAATTCTTTTTAATTCTTGGTTGGAGGGGACCTTGAAGATCATCCAGTTCCAACTCCAATCGTGGGCAAGGACACCTTCCACTAGCCCGGGCTGCCCAGACCTCCATCCAGCCTGGCCTTGAACACTTAGTGAGGGAGTCATAAGAGCATGTTCCATTGCCCAGCCACCCTCTGGGTGAAGAAACCTTTTCTAAATATCCAATCTAAGCCTCCTCTGACACAATTTCAGGCCCTTCCCTCATGTCCCATCACTGGTCAACAGAGAGAAGAGGTCAGTGCTGCCTCTCCACTTTTCCTCATGAGGAATCTGCAAAAAAAAATCTATTTCTGAAAAAATAATCGTGATTCTTTAACAGTTCAGGGATGTGTTCTTTGTGTAGTGATTTTAATCCATAGAAGCAAAGGTATAGAAGATGAAAGAAGTATTGGTTAAAAAATAAACTATTTAACGGTTACCAAACATCAAATTAATATTGCTTATATAACAGTCCTCTTTTTGCATATATTTGCATATTACATAAACTTCACTTATCCAATCAACATGACATTAGGCACAGGATGGGGAGTGGTAAGTGATGAATCATTTCTCCCTCTCATCTTCACCAACATGTGGTCACAGGCCTAATTTACTGCACGCCAGACAAATCCTGTCCAGAACGTAAAGTCAATCACTTCACTGGGAACATCCACGTCTCAGTTAACCACAGCATGTGAGATTTTATCTCCCAAACATCCCTTTTATGTGGGAAGACGTTTTGCTTGGATTTTATGGAGGACCTGAAGTGCAGAGATGTTGTTGTCGAAAGTGATGGGTGGCATTTGGATGCTGAATTATTCTTGCTTGTTTCAGAGGGCTCAGCTGGATGACAGCCTTTAGGTTCAGAACAGGTCTTCGTAGCAGATGTGCATGACCAGAAGCTTTACAGTTACCCAGAGGTTTGGGTGGTTGCTTATCCTGTGAGCAGAAGTCAAGGGAAGAGTCATTCCCATTACCTGCACTAACTGTGAGCTTGTGGGATGAGCACAGGAGCAACTGGATGGATCATGCAGGTGACACTTCTAAAGAACTTTAAATTCCTGATGAATTTAGAAGTGGACACCCTTATGCTCACACTGAGCGTAGAGAAACACAGCCCTGCATCTTGGCCAAATCTATTTTTCAGGTGAATAACAAAAATTCTTGATGCCATTTTGAAAAATGGGCACATTAGGATTTCTCAGCAAAGCCTCCAAAGAATATTTTAGGGCTGAGGATTAAAAAAAACCAAAGTTTAATCAGTTTACTGAGTTTGCATCGCTGTATAAGGTGATCTGTGGTAATCAGAAAGTAAACAATGGCACTCATTGAAAGGGAGGAAAAGATGCACATGATGTTTCAAGGATTTTTGGCAGCCAGTAATTCTGAGTGAGCTCCTTGCAATGGTTATGTGCCCCCTTATGGCCTCATCAGTGAGGCCATTAAAGCTGATGTTATTTCCAGCAATGGATACAGACTTGGAAGGAGAAGAACAGAATTAAAAAAAAAAAAAAAAGGTCAGCAAAACAGAGAGAAAAAGAAGGAAACAAAATGCCAAAACTTTGACAAAGCCAATTCATTCCTCCTGCTGTTCAGAGATAACCAGTGATCCAAGAGCCACGATAAACCAAGTGACAGTGGAGATAAATCCTTGGGGAGCAGAAACTCCAGCTTGAAATAAATGTAGGGAACTTCAGCATAAAAGGTGGGAACACTATGCTAATTATAGAATAAATAAATGCAAAACAAATGCTCTAAAGCACAGGGGTCACTCTCCAACAGCTGTTGCAACAGAATTGTGAGCCTTATATTATCCACTTCTGTGATGAAAAGCTAATTCTGTCATCTCCTTGTTGTGCAGCTCTTGGTGAGCCATTTGAACCCCTTGTGGCTCAAAATGCCTGGAAGGACCCTAAAACTGCCTCTTCCATTCGCCATCTGATACCCAAAACACGGCAAAATTCCTCTGGGAAGGAAACCTGGGCGTGTCATTCCCTAACTCAAGCAAACTTTTTACTGACAGCTCCTTGTCCCTGGAATCAGACACTGGTTGTGGGAGCAGGAGCATGGAGAAGTCCTTCTGGCCTCTCTTGAAACAGAGGTTATTGTTTTGAGGTTTAAGAATTTTGCCTTTTCTTTGCCAACTCCTTTTGACTGTGGAAATAATTGAGTTTGTAGCTTTTCCTGACGTGGTGAATCCCACTCTGGGGTGAGAAGCATTTTGTGTAACATCTGGCTTGCTCAGGCCTGGATCAAATCTTAGGAGGGTAAAGCATAAGGGTAAATGGCAGGAAAAAGAAAATCCTTTAAAATAAGAGTATTCAAACTTCACAAGACTCAGGGGTTGGAACAAATCTCTGAGGCCATCAGGCTGCCACAGGACAGCCCCTGGTGCTGCAGAGAGAGGCTCCTGTCTGGCCGAGGTGCTGCTGTGAAGTGATTTGTTATAAATGTATCTTCACCGCAGGATTTTCACCTCTCTCCTCTTCCCAGAACATTATTGATTTACATGTCAACTTCCATTCAGCCTAAAACCTGCTTGGCTCAAGTCAGGCTGGGAACACAGGAGAGGGGCATCCCTGAGCTCTGATATTCAGAATAAAATGCAGCTTACTCTAAATATAAGACGAAAATGCTTCCTCCTGCACCTTGACCAAATTATCACTTCATGCTAATTGGTAATCCCCAAAGTGGGGATTTAAAGCTATTAACAGGTGTGACACCCTTTCAAATTTTTTAAATGTTTTGGAGTGAAGGTGGATCACATTATTTACACTTGTAGCCAAGGGCTCTGCTGAGACCTGAAATGCATTTACAGGGCAGTGGTTTCACAGTCCAGATAGAGGTTGACAGTGTGGAATTTGTCACTCATTTTGAATACAGATTTTCAGTGTAATAAAATTCATTCCTACTCTCTATTAGTCTCAAATTTGGAGTTAATTCTGAGCTATAAATTATTTTACATGTTTTTAACTACATTGCTGTGTCATTGAATTTGAATAATTATGCTCCCAATAATTTTCTTGTTTGGGAGAGTGTTTTCCTCTCACCAGTAGTTACATCACCACCATCTCTTGACCTCATTCAGTTTTGAGCTCTAAATGATCCACCTCTAATTTTACATTTGCCTGTTGTAGAAAATTCTTCCCACATTTCAAAATCACTCAGGAAAATTAAATACATTACATTTTAAATGTTTTTTTTTCCCCCATGAGTCAGTCACTACCTCAGTCTTGCTTCAGTATTTGTTGTGCTTGTTTTGACATTTCTGCATCTTCTTTGGTGGAAAGAAGAAGAGCGATTTGAACTTCAAAATGTATCACTTGGTTTGATGATCTCTTCCTTTCCCCTTTCCCCTTCCCCTTCCCTTTCCCCTTTCCCTTTTCCCCTTCCCCTTTTTTTTCCTTTCCCTTTCCCTTTTTTTTTTTCCTCTTTCCCTTCCCTTCTTTCCCCCTTCTCTTTTTCCTTTTTCCTTTCACAAATAAATGTGGGTTTGAGGTTTCTCCTGCTGTAGAGTTGTAGAGCAGTCATGGAATGGCTGATTTCCTTTCTTAATTCTAAACAAATGAAAGTAATTTCTCCTGCTTACACTTCCCTGTGTAGTTTGGTTTCAACATCAGTAACTAAAGGCACAAATCCTTCCTTTCCTCTTGGCCTTTTGTGATGCTCCAGAGCCTCGAGGTATGAGGGCCAACACCTTGGAATGCTCTGGGGTAATTTGTGTCCATTTGCCATTTCTGCCCAGCTTTTTAACTGTGTTAAGCATTCAACAGCAATTCTGCAGCTTCCATATCTTTGGGAGTTTGCACAAATCTGTCCTTAGTGCTTTAGGTGCCAAAGTACCTTGGGAAACTTTTCCCCAGCAGGATTTCCCCTGGAACTGATGTGCTGTCTGGTACACAGCTCCATGTCTGAGTGCTCACAGCGTACCAAGACAACTTCAAGACCCCCAGCAATGAAAAAAAAATAAAAAATATATCTGAGAGCAATTAGATAACGGGAAATTCATAACTTTGCCATTACAACAACCTCTGTTATTCTTAGTAGGTTTTTATTTTGAACAGTGAGTCACAAATGCAGCAGAAACAACAAAGAGGACGTCGAATTCCATTAGTGCAGCAGGGTGGGGGATGACAAGGGCAGCTGGTTGATAGAACAGAACAGCAAATTGCACTTTGTCTGGCAATTAAGGGAACAAAACGGAAAAAATTGTCACTGTCTTATTTCTGTTTGACTTCAAAAAGTACATCTGATTTCTGCCTGGGGAAGTTCTGTAGGTGGCTGCCTGCCTTCCAGTCCTGCTGAAACAACATTTTGTGTTCAAAGTGGAGGAGTAAACCAAGTGATGAAATATTCATCTGACTAAATTCCTACCTTTTCTTTTTTGTTTGTTTGGTTTACTGTTACTCAAAAAAAAAAAAAAAGAAAAAAAAGAAAAAAAAAGGAGAAAAAGAAAAAAAGTCCATTTCTGAGTAGGTTCAGATCGGGAGTGTTGATGTAACGACTCATGATAGGACATTGTTTTTTAATGAACTTTGCAGCTGGTTGGTGTTTGGTGCCAGAAGGACTCAGTGATGCTGCAGACACAGGAAAGCAAAATCCTTTTATCCAGAGGTAAAATCAAAAGCTAAAGTTGTGCTTCTTTTAACAGATATAAAACAACCCCCAAATCCCTGTCCTGTGCTCCACTAAGGCTGGTCACAGTCCCTTCAGCCACCAGAATTGGGATGAAAAAGATATTAGTTTTGTAAACCATTTTCCCATCTTTACAAGTTCCCTGAGTCAGTAGTCAGAAAGGAATTTGAATAAGTTATCCCCAACAATTTCATTTTAAGCTGCAAGTTATGGGTTTTGTTCTCCCTTTTGTTTTTCTTTTTTTTTTTTTTTTCTGGTCATTTTGAAAAATGTGGCTTTCTTCTCTGAACACAAACCAAACGCAGCCCACTATCAATTGGATTTAATATTAAAATCCAAGGAGTTTTCATGTATTCACACAAATGGAGTGGAATTCAAAGTCTTGCTTACTCTGTGCCAGGGTAGTCACACAGACCATCCAGTCTGCTGTGAGGAAGCTCCACAAAACAATAACAGCAGCAGAACTGGGTGAATTGGGACCCAAATTATGAGATTATACGTTTCCTGTGCTTTCTCAGGTTTCTAATTCCATTATGAAAACATTCAATAGTATCACTTAATTGTTCTTAATGACTTCATATAAAACAAGACACTGCTAAAACAGAAAATAAGATGCTCCATTCTCTCTTCCTCCCAAATTTTTTTTAGGTTTTGTTTTTGAAAAGAAGGGGAAAGCATCCCACAATTTGCATTTATTTTATAAACACAGTCATGTGGTTTAGTTTTAGGTAGCCCTGTGAGGAACAGGACATTGGACCTGATGATTCTTATGGGTCCAACTTTGGAATAATCTTTGATTCTGTGGTTCTAAATCATTTTGGGGTCAGTGCCTCTCTGCAGAACATCACTAAAGCTTTTCTATCATTCTAAGTGTTCCCTATTGTAAAACACTTAAGTGAGACCTGGACTTTCCAGTTTGTCCCTCCAGGTTCCATGAGGTCCTTCTGCTTTTGGTGGCCCATCCCAAAAACAGTGAGTAGCAGACAGGGACTGAAACAAGAGTAGTAGATAGGGAGTTATATTCCTCGGAGATAAGGCAGAAGCCTGATGTCCCAGTGAGTTTTCATTTATGTTCACTTGGCTTGTATAAATGGTAGAACATTTGGCTTCAAACTGAGAGAGTAGGTTTAGATTAGATAGTAGAAAAACTTTAGATTATAGAAAAAAAATTCTTTATAGTGAGGGTGGGGAGGCCCTGGCACAGGTTGCCCGGAGAAGCTGTGGATGCCCCATCCCTGGAAGTGCTCAAGGCCGGGTTGGATGGGGATTGGAGCAACCTGATCTAGTGGAAGGTGTCCCTGCCCGTGGCAGGGGGGTTGGAACTGGATGATCCTGAAGGTCCTTTCCAACCCAAACCACCGGGGTTTTTTTATTATTATTCCATGAACATAGTATGCCTTTACAGTCCATAAGTTAAAAAAAAATGCCTGGGGTGTCAGGGCTTCAGGGCACAGAATGTGCAGTGCAAGAAAACGACTGAAAGTAGCAAAAACAGGAGTATGAACTTCAAACGAACTGTCAGCCCCACAGAGCACTCGTAGCACGTTACACCAGGGCCCCTGACAGATGTTTCTCTTTCATGATGTCTCTTACCCAAATATGATATGAAGGCAGTGCAGTAGAAGACTTTCAAATGCAAAAAGGAGAAGGGAAATGGCATATGGCAGAAGATGGATGTGCTGGGCATGGAATATTTAGCTTTTCTTTCATATAAACTATCATGACTGTGTGGAAGTGTGATTTTTCTGCTGATGTTGAGGGTAGCCCATGTAGCTGTGAATTCTTTTTGCTTCATCCAACTGTCCTTTTTTTCCTCACTTCTTTTATCCTAAAAATTATGGATTTATAGGGTTTGGAAATCCCTCTATTCAGTTTAGAAATAGATTCCATAAGATAAATGTAGTTCTTTCTTTAAAGCACTGACAGTGCTTTAAAACAAAACAAAATCCATTAAACAAACAAACAAAGAAGAAACAAGAGAACCATCAGGCAGAAGATTGGCATTCATTGGAATTTCTGTCCTTCTGATTGTGAAGTTTAAAAAATGGGAAGGCACAAAGTTACACAAACATATTTTGCACTTCCAGAGCTAATTAACAAATATTGGAGGGGAGAAAATTACACCAACTTCTAAACGGAAATCCTAATTTGTCAGCCTTTGTGTTTCAAGGCATGAAGTGCCCCTTGGCCTTTCTACCTTCTTGATCACTGGACAGGAAAGATAAGGAAGTTTATTTCCCCTTTCTTCTTCAAGTCTCTTATTAAAACATCCTCTGTAATGCCTTTCCAAAAAACAACCCAAGATAAATAATTATATTTACGTGTATTTTGAGCATTTCAAACTGTATGAGTAGTGAAGGAGGATTCCCTGGGTTTCCAAAAGATCTGCTCCTTTTTTTTTTTTTTTTTTTTTAATGTCAAGGGCTTATATTTTAGCCTTTGTGTGGTTTTCTAGGCTCTACTTTGGAGGCCAGTTTGTATTTTGAATATGTATATGAATATTTTCTTTCCTGTTGGCATTGCTTTGTGTCCTTTTTCCACTATTTGGAAGACACCTCAAACCTGGAGCATCTTATCTGGTCACTGATCTTTGCAGAGATTCTAATATTTTCAGCATCCCAAATAATTAGTCCATTAATCCATTAGTCACAAAATTTTGCTTTAACTGAATTTTTATCCCATATAGATACCTTGAATATCTATGAATTTTCAAAAAGTAAGAATGTTTAAGTATAAATGAAGAATAGGACATCTCCTTCACCATTTGAACATTATTACTCTGCTGTCGTAGATGGATTTCAGGACAGGTAACACTGAACTTTAAACACCTTTTCCAAGAAATGTTCTAAATTTCTTTATTCTATCATAGAATCACAGAATCATTAAGCTTGGAAAAGACCTCAAAGATCATCAAGTGCAACCTCTGACTAAATACCAAGAAAACAATAGCACAAAGTGCCCTGTCTTTTAAACCCTTCCAAGGAGGGAGACTCCACCACTTCCCTGGACAGCCTGTTCCAATGCTTAACTACTCTTCCAGTGAAGGTGTTTTTCCCAATATCCAACCCTGATCCAACCTGAATCTCCCCCTGGTGCAATTTGAGGCCATCTCCCCTTTCTTATCAATAATTGAGGTTTATCCACTGCATTTTGCCTTCAAGTAATATATACCATAAATACACTTAAAGTTTTTCTTTTGCTTTGTTTTGTATTACTTTAGTCTATGTAAAAATGTTCAATTTTAATAAGAAAACGCAATGATATATGCAAAGAATATCTGCATGTGCTGCAGCTGCTTTTTTTGTAGTCATAGAGACTTTCCCTCCTCCAAAAAGAATGGTCTTAATGCATTTGTATTATGGGATTTCTGGGATATTTCTCTCCAGCCTTATAGAAATATAACAACTCTGCAAAATACAGCCCTGAGAGTACCTGAGAGACCTGAATATTTGCTAAAATAAAACTGAAATGATGAAATATCAGAAATCTTTGAATTCTTATTTAAAGCTTTCCTTTGGGCACCGACCAATTTTGGGTAAAGACAAATACTACCATAACAATAAACAAAATCCTTACATAAGCAGAAACAGGGAGTTTCATAACAAACAATCAGATGCCTCACAAGTCATTAAAATGTTATTACAATTGAAGGTAAAGGAAATTTCTGTTTTCCCCAAGCATTTCTTTCATGCAAGGGCAAATATTTCCTGTCAGCGTTTTGAAACTTATTCATGATACACCATTTAGGTTTATCATTGTTATCCTTGTATAATTTTGTTACTCACTGAAAAAAATGTGAAATGAGGCTCATGAAAACTTTTACCTTTGAATAAAGTGTTGCTGATTTGAAATGATTGAAAGACATAGATCTGGAAAAAGTACTGTATCAACATCTGCATTTAAAGGCCTAATTAATCCTACTTGTAATTAAATCAAGGCTTAGACTCTGGATCAAATGTTGCATGGCATTTCTCTTGGGTGGATGGGTAGATGGATGGATGGATGTGACCCAGGATTCTTTTATTTATAATGTCTCCATGCTGACTTTTAAACGTTGCTATAAACCAACAGAAGTCATTTCAAGCACAGTAGAAAGCAAATATTGGACTCCCTGGGCCTGATTCTCATTAACTTTAATGCCAATTTACACCACTCTGGCAGTGCATTGGGGCCATAAACTGAATTACATTAAGCATAAAATGTTTCTAGTGTGAGAACCAGACCCAGTGTATTTACAGCAGTTTTACAATCAGCCTCCCAAAGATGGGGCAACTCTTCCCACTTTCCTATTTCTAACCAAGGATTCATCACAGCTCCTTTCTCTCTCTCAGTTTGGAAAGGAAGGCTCTTTCCTTTCTCTTTGTATAATGTCAGAAGAAGAGTCATATGAAGAGCAGCTGAGGGAGCTGGGGGGGTCAGCCTGGAGCAAAGGAGGCTCGGGGAAGACCTTCTGGCTCTCTACAACTACCTGAGAGGAGGGTGTAGCCAGGTGGGAGTTGGTCTCTTCTCCCAGAAAACGAGTGACAGAGCAAGAGGAAACGTCCTCAAGCTGCACCAGGGGAGGTTCAGGTTGGACAGCAGGAAGGATTTCTTCACTGAAATGCTGTTCAGAAGTTGGAAGGGGTTGCCCAGGCAGGTGGTGGAGTCACCACCCCTGGAGGTGTTCAAGAAAGGACTGGATGTGGCTGGTTGATGAAGTCGAGTTGATTGTCCAAAGGTTACACTTGATGATCTTGGAGGTCTTTTCCAACCTTAAGGATTCCAAGAGTGTTTCCTCTGCAATATGTTCCTGTACTGACTTTCCTTTCTGGGGTCTTCTTGTCATTTTTTTGATAGAGCCCAAACTTGTTGAGATTAGAATATACCCTGTGAGCATGACTGGGGAGGGGGCACAGGTGAAGCAGAAGAAACAACAGAAAAGCTTCAATTCTACTCCTAAACTCATGCAACTATTTGTTGGGGCAGCGGCCCCTGAAACCAGCAGTGGCAGTTCTGCTGCCAGCACAACATTCCACGCGGTAACTCTGCTGTGAAATGGTTTGGGATCGCTGAGTCTGAGTCCAAGGGGTTGGAAACAACACTTCTTTCTAGGGGAGAAACAAGACCTCAGGCTGTTCTGAGCAGAAACAGAAGAGTTCAAGAAGAATTCATCCTTTGAACTTTGTTTTCCTTTCTTGATTCTCTTTCCTTACATTTCCTTTCTTTCAGCCCTCTGCTCCAACCCCAGTAGCTTGCATGCACCCATCTGTTAAAATATAAAAAGGGCTCCCTCTGGTAGTGTCTATTAAAGTGCCATCTGGCTGAGGTACAGCCTGAGGTGCTGAGCATCACACAGCCAATAAAGATCCCTGCACTTGAGGTTTAATTAGGTAAGTGCTTTTTAAGTAGCAGCACAGTTTCCCCTTAAAATATTTACTATTCCTCACCAAAGGGGAAAAAAAAAAAAAAAAAAAAAAGAAGATGAAGCTGATCTAAAAAACAACCTGGCATGTATCAGTGTGTTCCCATCCTTCTTGTAATGATTCACGTCTCCTTCATCTTCAGGGTTGGGAATTACAGGCAAAGTGGTCTCCTGAGTGCATCTGATCCCTCCCACCGTGCAGGAATCTCTCCAACCTCATCACTGCTGCTCCAGACAGGTGTGTGCTCTGGGCTGCACAGAAACCACCTGCCACAGAGGAGGAGGGAGCTATTCATTCCAAGGGGCAGCTGCAATTTTGTGTTATTGGAGAGGGGGAAAGACAGAGGAACTGTGTGCTTTTAGGTGTCACTTGTAGTGACGGACCAGAGTGTCGTCGTGCTGCAGGAATTTACCACCTCTAAACAAGGAATCCCAAACTAGGAATCCAGACAAGGTGTAAATTGAGTTTATTCTGATTCTTCCAGCTGATACCAACTGCAGGTGAAGAACAATAACTATTACAAATTTGGGGTTTATTTGCTTGCTTCCTTGGTTTTTCAACGCTGATCTTATGAAGGTGGACTTTCAGAATCTGAGGAGAGAAGATCTCCTCTTGCTTGTTGAGGATGTGTAGGCTGCTGTTTCAGTCACACTAAACATGATGTCCAGTAAAATGGCTCTGAAGAAGACAATGGGCAGTGCCAAAATTGGTCGCTAATTATCATTGTCTTGGAGATCTCGGTTGTGCTGGACAGAGAAAACTGTGCATCAACTACCAAAATTATTCTGCTTTTCAAACAGCTATAGAGACATCAAGATAACTCAAAAATCTCTTTCCATTCCATGGATTCTTAGTGATTGCCTGCAGTTTACTCTCTTGCCTTTTGTCTAGACTAGTTTTTCGCTTTTATGTTAAGCTCGTCAAATACCTCAGTCGCTGTAGTATCCAAGATCTGTTAAAAATACCCGAAAAGAAATCCCTTTTTTCTTTCTCTGCCTTTTGTTTAACTGACTTGAGCTGTAAAAAAGGCATCTTTGATACCCAAAAGTTCCCTCTGTGTCTCCTGGAGCCCTTAAATACTTTATCTCCCCTCTTTTATCTCTTAATCCCTTACAGTACTACGTGCTAAAGACTAAGTAAAATCTTAATCATTTCCGTTCACAGAACCGGGACCAGAGGCACAGTGCAGAATATGGAATGTATAACTGGCTCTTCAGTGACTACTCCTGGTTGTCTTCCCTCCCCAACAAACCCCTGCTTCTTTTCAAAAGAAAATGGAGACGCTTCTGGAACTCTCCGTAATCCCTTTAGTGATGCTGTGCCCAGCAGTGATAATAAACAGAGAGGAGCTGAATAGATGCAGCACTCTGATAACTCTGACACAGCTGATTTTGGGAGTGTCAGGACACCCACTCTTCCCAGTGCAAAAGGAATGTTTCACCCGTTTCACCTGTCTCCAGCCACACCTAAAAACAGGCAACCAGGGAAGAGTAATAACAGATCATGTACACAGGATATTCCCTCCAAGCTTCTGATTGTTTCCTGCTCAGGGA
The DNA here is from genome assembly GCF_003031625.1 of Empidonax traillii. Lineage (NCBI taxonomy): Eukaryota > Metazoa > Chordata > Aves > Passeriformes > Tyrannidae > Empidonax > Empidonax traillii. The sequence goes on along the minus strand of NW_020956364.1, from coordinate 93,273 downwards.
ATTCTCACACTGTTGCTTCCGTAGGAACTCGGGGACCTTTCTTTGAAACATTTTTCTATTCTTCCCTTCAGTCTGTGGGTTTTATGTCATTCATTTTGTGGTGGGGCTTGCAGGAGAACATGCACAATGGAGGAGGGGGTTGCTTTTCTCTGCATGGAGAACATTGTGGGGAAAACAAGACGGAAGTTGTATCCATGAAGTAACTAAAGAATTGATGAGGCTTTCATTAGATGGGTCTCAGTAGGATCTGGCATGAGGGTTAATACCTGTGCTTGTTTCCCAAGAAAAGTAAGATAATCTGGTCTTCATATGAAAATGGGAACACTTTGGGTGTGCATTAAAAAAAGAAGGGAAGGAAGGGAGGGAGGGAGGGAGGGCAGATGCTATTAGGCAGGACACATTTTTATGAAGATTGGTTGTTTCCTGATACCAGTGGTCTTGTGATTGAAGATTTATTTATAGAAAAAAAAAACACATACAAGATAAACCATTAAAAGCTATGAACAGAATAAGTTAGTATGGAAATATTTGTTTCAGAAGTAAAATATAAAACATCAGGATGGGATTAATGTCACTGAAGCTTAGACAGCTAAACCTGAACTTGATGCTCCCTTTCAGGTCAATGGATAGATAAAGAGAGGTTAAATGGCATGTTTTTGACTTAAAGATGAGCCAGACTGTCCTCTCTACTCTCTGAAGGGAAATGAGGGTGATTTGTGTTGATCTGGAGCATTTAAATTTGGATGAAAAGAATCTCATCCACAGAGCTCCATCAGTCAGTACTAGTGTGGGGCAGTAGAAAAGGGAATAAACTTCATCCACATACATGAGAAGGATGAGAAGGGAGAGATCAAAAGGAAAATCAACTCAGTTCTTCTTACCCTTGTTTATGAACAGTCAACTAAGGTCCAACTGAGGGGGTGTCCAAAGGACTTGCCAAGGTTATCTACATATATCAGGGTGAAATCCCCGGCGTATGTGCATTTTCATGCTGTAAGCAGGGATCAACTGCTTTATCCTCCCTGGTGTCTACTAAAATATCTCCTTTCTGATGGGATTAGTTTTTGCATTAATCTGCTATTTATTGCCGGAGTGCAAGTGAAGCGACCATGTGAAGCATCATCCTCCCATTCAGTGCTTCAGCCCTGGCACCATCTGTATGAATAACACCAACATATGTATGGAAAACCAGCATCACCCAGACTTAATAACAGCCACTGTTCAGATGGATGAAAAAAATGCATTATATTTACATCTATGGGATTTATTAGCTCTTTTTTAATTAGTTCTCCATGCGGCAATTTACTTCCAGTGCTGTTCTTAATGAAAACGTTCTAAGTTGCAGTTCTGTTCGTAATGCTGGGAGTTTTAGCCATTCCATCTCTGCCCTCACTGACTAAAATCAGTTTTGTTTCCTTCAGAGTTAAATAGTCTTTAAAAAAAAAAAATTATCTGAGGTAGGTACTTCTTGTATTTAAATATGCATGGCTGCTGCACTGAAAACACCCCTCAGTGGATAAGCAGCAACACTTGCTATGCAAGTGTGTTTTTCTTTCCTGACAAGGGAAGCTTTTCAACTCTCATTTTCTCCAGTTCTGCACAAACCACGTTATTCTCCCACCACTTACCTTTCAGCAGAACTGGAGCACACGGTTCCTGCTCCCTTAGCTGAAACACTTTAATGCTGACCGTGCTGTGGTGTGTCTTGTGTGAGCTTTTTAAAGGTTCATTTCCACTAACACGTGAATGAGAATTTAAAGGTTTCTGTCAGCTTTTACAGCTCTGATTTGCTTGCTCTGTAGTTAAATGCTGCTGCAAGGTGAAAGCCTGGTATCTCCCCATGGCAGCTTCTCAGGGATGGTGAAATAGTAAAGAGACTCTGGATGGGTACTGAGTGATTTGCATCCTTGACAGCCTTGGCTCTGTACTCTGGTGCTTAAGCATCCATCTCCTTGAAGTTGTCTTTTCCTGCAACCAGACATATTTTAGCCCGAGTCAGCATTTTTCTTCCTGATAGTTAATCCAAGATGAAAGTCAAATGCCCATAATTCTGCAGGTTCCCAGAGGGACATCAGATTTGCCACGTTGGTGCAAACTGATGACTCCTCAGGTCTATCTAATCTCTATCAGTCTCCAGCACACGATGTCTTGGCTGGCAGTGTTTTATGTCTCTCATTTTGATGTTATCCTGAGTGCTTCCCAGAATAATTCAGCATATTCATAAAGCTGATTTATTTTTTTTTTTTTTTTTTTAATTCTCCTTCCTCCCTCCACACAACAGGAGTTGCCCAATGTGAGTCTGGGAGCCCTGTCTTGGTACAGAGAGACAGGCAGTGACTGCTCAGGCCAGAAGAGTTGTGGCTTCTTGAGTAGAATTATAAAATCGCAGAATGGCTTGGGTTGGAAGAGATATCTTAAAAATGCTCCTCCCTGGGCAGGGACAAATTCCACTAGCTCAGAGCCCCATCCCACCTGGCCTAGAACAATCCCAGGCAAGAGAGGCTCTAATTACTTCTTCATGAAATTTGGGGAATAGAGATGTTTGCTGTCTGGCTCAAAACTTAAGTTGCACCTGAGGACACAGAGGTTAAAGACTGTTAAAAAAACAAATAAATAAATAAAGAGGTGAATGTTCAGATTGTCTTGAAGCACTTTGAAGCTGAGTCAAGAGGGAGGGAAATAGGCTGTGTAAGGGATGGTGCCTTTATCTTTAAAGATAACATCTTCAAATTGCCTCCATCACTGGAGAGCTCTGATTAAAGAGGTGCAGTGGGAGCGCTGTCCCTGCTGCTCCCTGCCAGCAGCTCTTACCTGGCAACCACACCACTTGCAGAAGGGGGAACAAAATCATTCACCTCTTTGTTCCGAGTGGCAACTGGAAGAAACATCCTGTCCTGGAATACTGGCAAATCCAGCAGCTCTGTGCCGTGTTCTCCTTTTGATCCTCCTCATGATAAACAGGGTTTCTCACTATTAAACTAACAGTGTCTCCACTCCAAAAGCTCTCCTAATTGCTACCCAAAAAGGAAGAGATGGATGTGACGAAAAGGGCTGCACCTTGTAGCTCAGGGAAACTAATGCAGCTCAAAGTGCAAAGTGAACACATGGATGGACAGTGACCAGTAGTATTTTCTTGGCCATCTGTTTAGTGTCACTTAGATTTACATCACACATTGCTGGAAGTTTTAACCTTTTTTTTTTTTTTGCTTTTTTTTCAAGGCAACAAAATAAATTCATAGCCCTTCTCTGCACACTGAGCCTCACTCTCCTGCAATTCATTCTTCTTCTGAAGAAGAAGATTCCAGAGAAGTTTCTTTAGTTTGTTTTTGGAATGTTGTGAAGGAGAACCCAAGTGACAAGGATGTTTTTTCTGAGAAGTAGAATCATAGGATCATAGAACTATTAAGGTTTGAAAAGACCTCTAAAATCATCAAGGTTAACAGTCAACCTACCACCACGTTCATCCTTAAACCATGTCCTCAAGTGCCACATGCTTTTTGAACACTTCCAGGGATGGTGACTCCACCACTTCCATGGGCAGCCTGTTCTAGTGCTTGAAAACCCTTTCCATGAAAGAAATTTCTTAATATCTCATCTAAATCTCCCCTGACACAACTTGAGGCCATTTCCTCTTGGCCTGTCACTTCTTACCTGGGAGAAGAGACTGACACCCCCCTCACCAGAACCTCCTTTCAGGTAGTTGTAGGAAGCAATAAGGTCACCCCTCAGCCTCCTTTCCTCCAGGCTGAACAGGATGACAATGCTCCTACAAGAAATATTATATGAAGAGAAAACAAGTGCACATTTTTTTGGAGGAAGCATCTCCTGTGAGTTATGCCCTTGAGAAGAAGCAAAGCCTTATTTTTAAGTGGGTTTTGTTCCTTTCTCTCTCCTGACTTGCTTTAGCAAGAGGCATGAAGGAGTTCTTCCTTTAAGTTCACCTTGTTCGGAGAATGGAACTGATCATTTAGTTATTTCCATAGCTCAGCTTTGGACATATCTTCATTTTTTCCCCTGCCTTTTCAGTGTTGCCACAGCACTGTTGGGGTGTCTTGGTGGAGCCAGAGCCGGAGTGACACACATGGGGACAACCCAGATAGAAGGCTTGTATCAACTGTATCAGTCAAATAATAGAAGTTGCTGGAGGTTGAAAAGGAACTTGGCGTTGGATTAAACATTGTCATGTTAAAGAACTATGTAATGACTTTTCAATCATACACGACTCTGCCACGTGCAGTGTGCCATGAGAAATAAAGATGAGGTCAGTTCACTCATAAATAGATTTTCCCCTTGTTCTAATGTGATAAGACAACGCTGCTGAGATTTGCTCTTCACTTGCCATTTAATCAGAGCTGAGTTTGCAATGTCATTACCTGATGTTTCACATATTCAGCATCAGGTAATTTAAAAATCCTTATGCAGATAGTCTTGCTGCTTCTGTAACAGCATTTGTTTTTGAGAGGTTGGCGAAATTATTCTCATTCATTTTGTGTCACCTTCCAGGCTCTGGGCATTTCCACCTTTGTGAAATGAATTTTCTCCTCATCCCCAAAGTTCAGCTGGCAATATTCAGTTCTGAAGTGTGATATCACCTCTTATATTTCATGCCATAATTATGTCCTACTCTGCAGTTTTGGCTCCCAGGTGCAAATTCTGACCTGCTACAGACCTTTTTTATAGGTTTACATGACCATCAGTTGCTTGGTTTTTAACAGCTGCCATGTACTGTGCGCTGCTAAGACAAACCTTCAGAGTTCAGAGAGAAATGCACTGGAGTAAATTCCTTTTAGGAAGGAATTACTAACTTCAAGCCTGAAGATGGAAAATGGTCAGGATGGCTTTTAGTGTAGTGAATCCCAGGCAGCTGGCTTAGATAAACAGCATCTTTCTTGGACCACCAAACAGCGCCTGTAGTTTGGTCTTTGGTGGATTTTTGTTGTTGTTGTTGTTCCTGGGGTTTTTCTGGTTTTGTTTTGTTCCCAGTATCATCTTGTTTCTTTATTTACTTTTGCTATAGGATCAGCCTTTACTATCCATAAGATACCTGTGTGGTGGTCCCTGAAAGATGGCCCAGGTAGTTTCATCAATGTCTTTACCTGAAACTCCTGTATTAACAATGATCTGCAATTCCCAAATTAGAAGACCTTGATATCAGGGCCAAAATTCCTCTATAATTCCAAAGGAACTGGAGTTCTACTGGGGTATATTTCTAAGCAGAAAAAGAAATTATTTCAGTGAAGTTGAATCAAAGGTGGCTGCTGGGAACCATTGATGTCGTTAGGAGAATGCACAGGGGAAATAAATGTGGAAGAGAATATAAAGCAATATTGCATGGGGTATATCATCACCCTGCTATCTCATTTCTTCCTGACAGAAGACTCCTGGGTTATTAGGTCTGTCCTATTTTAAGAAGCTGTTGTTAAAATTCCAGTAAAAGCAGAAATGGCCAGTGTGGCTGAATTAAAACAGCAGCTTTTCTGCTGGGGGCAGTTGTGGGTTGAAGAAATTCTGTAATGAAAAGTGGATACCATTTACTTCCCTAGAAAATTAGTGGGAAGGATTATTTAAAAAGGTGAACTTTAGCTGATGAAACAACAGGCTTTACTGAAGGCAAAAATCTCATCATGATGTAGTGCATTTGAACAAAGGCCCAGCTAAAGACTTAGGTCTGGAAGGTTCACGATGTCAGTAATGTAATTCTCAGACTAATCTGGTATCTGATGAGCTCCAGCTTCAAAGAGGCAGAAACCACCACAGATTTTCTTGGTATTGTGACTTTTGTCTTCTTTTCCTCATCTTTTTTTTTTTTTTTTTCTTATCCTCAAAATTAATCATTAAAATTTTACATATATAATAAAGCAGTTATATCAGGCCCAGGCTGAAACCCTCATCACACTGATCAGAAAGGGAAGACATGGGCCCTCAGAGCCCATTCCCACTATCACAGATGGAAGAGATTCAGTTCAAATTAGTTAAGGCATGAATTGCACCCCAAATGCAGAGGAAGGTTTTCTTACGTGGGGGTAAATTTGATCCTGAAAACATATGCTAAGTTTGTTTTCCATGTTTTCAGGAAAAGAAACTAAGAATATTAGCAACTACAAGTGACTAGAACCAGAAAAACATAAACAGCCAGAGGTTTCCTACTTTCCCTACAATATTCTCTTGGGGCTTTTCAGAAATAGAAAATTTAGGTCCCCATGTTACAAGGTGCTGTCTCCACCCTCAGCCTCACAGATGAATTTAGGTTCTCTGTCATGAATGAGATGATGCTGCAGGATTTCAGCTCTGTCATATTCAGAAGCTACTTTGCAATTTACATCTGGAACTGGTATGGAGTATAAAACACTTTCAGAGGAAAGTAGACAAATAAAGTATATTGTGACATGGGTTTAATTAGTGTAAACCTGTGTATGTCAAGGTGTCAGTTCTAAAGCAGCAAAGGACATCAGTGCTTTGGAAACAGTTCATTAGAGCATTGAAAAAAAAATCAAAACAAAGGAAAGCAAAACTGAATTAAGCAAAAAAATGGCAAAATGGAGTGAAGGGCTTACTTTTCTGTGGGCTGCAGCTCAGGATTCCTCTGCTGAGGGTTCAGTTCTGGCACGTGCTCACTGCCTGTGTGTTTGACCTGTTGAGGAGGAGGCAATAGATAATTTTGACGAGCTGTTTACACATCCATGTTTTCTGTGCTCACCACCAAAATCTGTATCTTCATTCTGTCCTTAATTCTCCGTCCTTTGGACAATCCATCAGACTTCCTTCAACAGTGTGGGTTTACAGCCCATGACTTTGCAGAGTAAGAACTTTCCTATGGGCCTGATGCAAAGCTGGATAAAGTCAGTGAGGCTGTTTGCATGGACTGAAGTGAGCTTTGGAACATCTCTCCTCCTTCATTGACTTGGTAATTTCATAGGCTACCTTTGATCATCTCAGCCAGCTTGTAATGAATGTCATCGTTTCACACTTTCAAAGAATCATCCAACTGGCCCAAAAAGCTCTGCACAAATAATGGTCATCTACTGTTGACAATGGGTGACAATTTCTCTGGATGAGCTTCTCCCACAGAGAAGTCCATTGAGGTTCATACCTGTGGGAAAGCCTTAAATCTTCATAAATGTGCAAAATTCCAAAGCTGCATCATCACAACTTCCTTAACGCAGAGTGACACTTCTCATGTTACTTGGACAGAGATCTCCCTTGATTTGAAACAGCAGCAGGTAGGAACAAATTGGTTTATTACTCCGGATAATTTATCTTCCCTTGAGACTACCTCTTTAATTTAGGCAGAACAGCCTGGATTAAATAAACGAGCAGAGTCTACACTGTGAACCACAAAGAGGTGAAAGATGGTTCTCTGAAGCCCAGGGAGGATCCACAGCTCACATTGCCATTCCAACTTAGAGCTACCACAGGGCTGGAGCAGCTCTTTCCAGTCTGTTTTTGCAGTTCTCAGTAAAAAGACCTGTCAGCCTGCACAGAAGAGTAATTTTAGCACCCTGATAGCAGCAGGGGTTTGGGTTTTTTTAATTTGTCCTTTCCTTTCTTGCCCTCTCTGTATGGGGGAAAAAAAAAAAAAAAGAAATAAGATAAATATGCCTGTTTCCTTTTATTGACTATGAAGGTAATAGGAATGACTCACTGAAATACAGACAGACAAAGCCTTAAGTCAGCCAAGTTTCTACTAGTAAAGTTTCCCAGATATAAAAAATAAACACAAGTCTGCTGCATCTTTTTTTTTTTTTTTTTCCTAGAGCTTTCTTTTTAGTTCTCTATTTGTACAGCAGCTAACACGAGGCTATAGTCACAGTCCAGGACTAGAACTGCTAAACTCAGCATAACTATTACTACAGCAAATAGCAAAAAAAAGAAAAAAAAAATCTTTAATAAAAACCTAAAAGTATGACAGAACTCAAACTCTTCCTCAGTAACTCATAATAACTCATTTTTATCCTCAGCTAAACCAGAAACATGTTTTAAGTCTGTTGGTTTGCTGGCCCAGAATATCTTTAATTAGATTGTGTCTGGAGAATCTCTCTTGTTCCGCTCCAAGTCTGTAGATTATCTATTTCTAATTCAAATGGCTTTTGCAATGTTAAATGTGACTCTCTCTTGTTCCACTCCAAGTCTGTAGATTATCTATTTTTAATTTAAATGGCTTTTGCAACATTTTCCCTGCCTGCAAATCAAGATTCACAATCCCCAGTAGTGCAGAGCCTGCTGAGAGCAATGCTGGCAGTAGGGTTTGCATTCATGTCCAACATATGGTCCCTTCATCCTGGTCCTTGGAGATAAGATCTTATCCAAGGTCCACAGGACCTGACTTGATCCTTTCTCTCCTGCTGAGGGAGCTGGGATTGCAGCCTGGGGAAGGGAAGGCTCAGGAGGATCTTATCCATCTACATACACCTGATGGGGAGAGATAAAAAAGATGGAATCAGGTTCTTCTCAGTAGTTTCCACTGGCAGGACAAAAGGCAAGGGGCACAATCTGAAATAGTTGCTGAGAGTTGTGGAGTCTCCAGCCTTGGAGCCATTCAAAACACAACTGAACACAGCCCTGATCACCCTTCTCCATCTCCAGAGGTCTCTTCCCACTCCATCCTTTCAGTCATTCTGTGACTTGACATCCTTTTGTGACATTAAAAGGACTTTGGCTACTGAATTTGTGCAGCTAAATGTGGGTGTCCAGGGTGTACCTTCCTGCACCTGAGAAAGTCATCCCGAAGATCCCTTTGTAACTAATACTAGTCAATACCAGGCATTGAAATTTAGGTCAATATGAAGTTGATGACTTCATTTAAATGATCCCCACCCTAAAAATCCTTGGCTGTATTGATTAGATCTGTAATTACTGTAATAGGAGCCTGGAGCCTGGGAGTTATTATGCTCAGATGGAGGTACTTGCACCTTAAATTAGCTGAGATGAATGTCATCTGCAGAAGGATAGCCTTGCTTATTAGAGTAGAGTGGTTTAAGTGCCTCTTTGAGGTGTTTATGTGAATACAAGGCAGGAACTGTCATCTATGCTTTGTATATGCAGCACAGCACACAATGGACATCTGATTTCAAAATATTGTCCAAATGGCCTTATTATGAGTAAGTTTGAACATCAGCATAAATAAAAATATGGCTGTGTCTGTATTTGGCTGCTTTGAGGGAGGGGGGTGTCTGGTCACTGGTCTGTTTTGACACCTTGTTGGCTGGCACCTGTATTGAGGGGGAAAAAAAAAAAGAAAAAAAAAGAAGGGAAAAAAAAAAAAGGAACTTCTTACCAGTTATGTCTTCAATAATAATAGCAGACTATTTTTTCATTCCTTTCCTCACCCTTGATAGCAAGTTTAACTAGATTTTCTTCTAGATTTTTTTGTGTAGAGATACACAAACAATATTTACTAAGGAAGTAGAGGTAGACTAAACACAAACATTACAGAAGGTTGCAGATGCATTTCCTAGGGTTGCTCACAGACCTGTTTCATGGGGTGGTGAGTGCAAAAATACAATTTATCTGACCTTAGAAGTCCATAGGGCTGATCTTGGAGGTGCTATTCTGCTGCTGATGTCTATCCTAGGAGGCTTCTTTTAGGGTAATTGGAGAGCAACATGCTCTTTCATAAAAAAATACCCTTTTTTAATTCTATTGACTAAATGAATACTGTAAACGTTTTATAGTTTAGATTTACATGGTTTTGATCTCTAATTGGAGATCTACACGTGGCATAGTGAGTCCTTCCTAGCCAGAGGAAGCTGTCCAAGGTTTTCATTGCATGGAAAAATGGGAAGTAGATTGAGGTTTCTTAGATCTATTCTCTCCTGAAAAGTGCATTAGTGTCACACTCTGCCTTCTATACTTTGTCCACTTCGCAGAAAAATGTATTTTTAAAACTAAATGCAGTGTTCTGCAGGTGTGGGAACTGCTGGCGTTGAAGAGCAGCACAAAATTTGCTCTTTTCCTTGCTACAGCAGCTCTGTGCTGCATTTTCTTTATAAATTTGTTTTGTCTATGCTCTCAGTCATGGAATCATGAAACGGTTTGGGTGTGAAGGGACTTCAAAGATCATCTTGTTCCAACCCCTTGCCATGGGTAGGGACACCTTCCACTATCCCAGGTTGCTCCAAGCCCCGTCCAACCTGGCCTTGAACACCTCCAGGGATGGGACATCCACAGCTTCCCAGGGCATCTTGTACCAGTCTGCTCACCCCTTCTACTCCCACGATTACTTTGGGCTGCAGTCACCGAAAATACACTTTTCTGACTTTCCATCTCCTTTGTTGCTGATTCTGCACTTCGGGACCCCCTTGAGTAACCACCTTCCGTCGGTAACAGCTTTACATCAGAAACTCCCTGGAAATCCTGTAATTACTTACCGGTTCTTCTTGGTTTTGCAGAGCCTGTGATCCCCCTGGGAAGCTGGAATGGATTCTCAAGGCATTGCACATTCAGGCCCCGCGTCCATGTCTGCGTTACTGACACGTCACATTGAACCTGCTCCACCAACAGGCACAAGCTGTATGAAAAAAAAGAGCTAAATTTCATACTGTGTGTTGGTAGCATTGTGAATCATTTTGCCTGGTTTTTTTCCCCCTTCATTGTAGACACGTTTTACCTCAGATTTTAATTACGTCCCCCGTGTCTGGGGAATGCTCTTTCCTTTGCCTTCAGATTTGCTAAACAATGTGCTGTAAGATAAGTAGCTTTTAATTCATCTCCATTGTTTGTGTTTTTAACCTGCTCCCGGTCTCCAGTTCTGCCCATTTAAAACCATGAAAGTCAAGATGTTTTGTCTGATTCTTTTTTTGTTGTTGTTGTTTGTTACTGTTTTTGTACATTTAAAGATTAATTTAGCTCAGATTCCCCCTCCTGCTGTGCACTGCTGCTTTAGACTCTGCTCTGCTGGATCTGAGCTAAGCACGACCACAATTATATATGCCATTTACAACACTTAAATTAGATGCTTCTTTGATCCCACTGTATGCACAGAACACCACACTCATTTATGAGAAACACTACTGAAAGAGCAGGACAAATAAGCAAGGCATAATGTAACAATTTCTTAAAGACCTTTAATCTATTAAAAAAAAAAATCAAGCAAGGTATGTCATTAAAAAAAAAAATAAATTTTGCATTAGATTCCATTTCATAGGTTGCAATGCAACCAGCGTTTAGGATTTTGTTCCATCCTCACCCACAATATTTTCTGCTGACAACATGATTGAAACTGCCATTTAAATTCTCGTTTAAATGTGTCGTGTGTTATAAATGCCGTTTTCCTCCGGTAAATAAAGCATTTCAAAAATGGTTTTAATTAAAATGTCATAGGAATTATTGAAGAGAATTTAACAAAACAATATGTTTTTTATTCTTTGAGAAAAGTAAAATGTTTTGACAAAAGTGCTTCTCACCATAAAAAAAAAAAAAAAAAAATCAGTTGCCTCTATATGGATTTTTGGTTACTGTGAAGCTTTAGAAAAGAATAACAAATATTAAACTAGATTCTTGCCTGCACTGATTTCAATTGCATGCTTCCTTTCCAAAAAGCTGACACAGTCTTTCCTCAGGAAAGGTTGAGCACAGAAAATGCTCAGAGAAATCTTGCAGGTGCTTAAGCTCATTCAGGGTCAAAGCTGTGAAACTTCTTAAATCAGTGCAGTTTGCTTTGGTGAAGAAACAGAAGGCACAGGTTCTGGTGGTTTTTCTTTAGGTTTATGCTACCAAATCTACGTAACTGGATTGTTACATGTAATATTAAATATTCATTAATTGCCACTGAGAAAAGCTAATTAATAAAGTGATACTGGGTTTTTTTTCCCAGCCAAGCTTAGTGCTGGCGTGAAATTAGGAATTATGACACCTACTGCTTTACCTTACTACAGAGAGTTTACTTCTGAAATAGAACTCCTTCCCTCTATCCACCACAAAGTGCAGACTTTCTCCATCAGCACATTTGGCAAATCCTCCAGTGATGAAAATCATTTTCATCTCGTTAGTGAGAGCTGAACCGAGCCCAGCTCGTGGCTGATTGCGAGCAAATATTTTGAGAGCTTCGAGTTGCATTTGAACAGGGGATCCAGAACAAACACTTCTTGCCCAGTCACTAATCCCATTCATTAGCAGCTCAGTGATTACCTCATTAGTGTGATGCAGTGCAGACACAGACTGATTGAGCTTTCCCTGAGCCAGCTCACACAGCACATGAATTTGGCACCAATGACCCAGGTAAAGAATTTCTCTGCTGAAACTGTAAAGCTTGTCTGGCCTGGAGCAGGTTTGAAAACATGTGGTGACAAACATAATGTTGTGAGTTGCTTGGTTATAATGGCAAATGCTATTAAAAAAAAACCAAAACAAAACATGAGGTTGCTATAAATGAGTATATTCAGGTTAAATCATAGAATCAGAAAATGGTTTGCATTGGAAGGGACTTTCAAGCATTGTCTAGTCCAACCCCCCTGCCATGGGCAGGGACACCTTCCACTAGACCAGGTTGCTTCAAGCCCTGTCCCAGCATGGCCTTGAACACTTCCAGGCACGGGGCATCCACAGCTTCTCTGGGCAACCTGTGCCAGGGCCTCACCATTCTCACCATAAACAATTTCTTCCTTATGTCTAATCTAAACCCGCCCTCTTTCAGTTTAAAACTGTTGCCCCTTGTCTTGTCACTCCACGCCCTGGTAAAAAGCACCTCTGTCTTTTTTATAAGCTCCCTTTGTCCACTGAAATGCTGCCATAAGGCCCGTGCAGAGCCTTCTCCTCTCCAGGCTGAACAGCCCCAACTCTCCCAACCTTTCCTCATGGGAGAGGTGTTCCAGCCCTGGGATCATTTTTGTGCCCCTCCTCTGAATCTCTTTTAATATGTCAGTGCCTTTCTTGAGCTTGGGGACCCCAGAGTGGTGTGTGGGGTTTGCGTGGCCAGGTTTTGGTAGCAGGGGGTCTACAGGGGTGATTTCTGTGAGGAGCTGCCAAAAGCTTCCCTGTGTCAGACAGACCCAGTGCCAGATGGCTCCAGGATGGACCTGCTGCTGGGCAAGGCTGAGCCCATCAGCAATGCTGGTATCACCTCTGGGATAACGTGTAAGAAGCTGGGAAAAAGAACTTCCAGTGTAACACCAGCAGCAGTCAGAGGAGAGGAGTGAGAATATGTGAGAGAAACAACCCTGCAGACACCCAGGGCAATAAAGAAGGAGGGGCAGGAGGTGCTGGAGCAGAGATTCCCCCCAGCCCATGATGGGGCAGCTGTGCCCCTGCAGCCCATGGAGGTCCATGGGGGAGCAGAGATCCACCTGCAGCCCATGGAGGAAACCCCACTGGAGCGGGGTCCTGCCAGGACCTGTGGGCTGTGGAGAGAGGAGCCCATGCTGGAGCAACTTTGCTGGCAGGACTTGTGACCCCGTGGGGGATCCGTGCTGGAGCAGCCTGTTCCTGAAGGAATGCACCCCATGGAAGAGACCCACACTGGAGCAGTTTGTGAAGAACTGCAGCCCGTGGGAAGGACTCACACTGGAGAAGTTCATGGAGAATTTTCTCTCATGGGAGGGACCCCAGGCTAGAGCAGAGGAAGAGTGTGAGGAGTTCTCCCCCTGAGAAGGAAAGAGCAGCAGAGATGTGTGATGAGCTGACCACAACCCCCACTCCCCTCCCCTTGCACTACTAAAGGGGAGAAGGAAGAGAAAACTGGGGAGTGAGGTTGAGTGCAGGTAGAAGGCAGGGCAGGGTGGTGGGAAGGTGTTTTAAGATTTGGGTTTATTTCAGATCATCTTACTCTGATTTGATTGGCAATAAATGAAACTAATTTCCCCAAGCTGAGTCTGTTTTGCCCAGCACAGTAACTGGTGAGTGATCCCCCCCTGTTCTTTTTCTCAACCCACGAGTTGTTTTTTACGTTTTCTCCCCTCTGTCATCCACAAACTCACTGAAGGGTGCACTCAATCCTGTTGTTATGTCATTTATAAAGATATTAAACAGCACTGGGTCCAATATGGACAGTACTTGTTGCTAATCTCCATTTGGACAATGAGCCATCAACTGCAGCTTCAGTTCCAACTGCAAGTGAAGATATGTTTTCTATTGCTTTACTCACTTCATGGGCACATTTTCCTTTGCCTTCCTCGTGGAAAATATATCTAACAGTGCCATTAAGCAGCTGTTTATGCTACTGATGCTTTGGGAGAAAATACAGGCATAGTTTCTTCTTCTTTACAATATCCCTGGCAGAGACACGGAGCTCAAAGCTTTCCGACATCAGGCAGTTCAACTTGGGCAGATCCTGCAAACCACCATGACGCAGAGGGTTAATGTGACAACAGGATATGACAGGGGAAAATTCTAATAAACCTCTTTTCAGAGGCATTATGCCGAGCAACAGCATGATGGAAACAGCAGAAGTTAAAAAGATCCTGACAAAATCAATTAAGAAGAGGCACATCAGAAGCGTGGTGAGCTAAGTACCCAGTCCAATTATTAAGTTGTCAGGTCATTTTAGGCAGGAGTGGAATAGGAAACAGTTTTGTCTCTAGTGCCTTAAGGACAAATGTGAACATGAGAAAACAAACGTGTTTTGGTGTCTCTTGCTGTCACTGACAAAGCCCTTCAGGAGCCACTGAAATTTCTCAGGTCTGAGATCTTTAAAAATGAGGACTGTTCCTCAGAGTTGGGTCCACGAAAGGAAATAGGTGTCAAAACTGATAGTGTTGTGTCATCCACTGGTCAACAATTTCTTGACCTTTTGTCCCTTTTTGTGACACCTGTGAAAGCTTGCATGGGATATATAAATCCAGAAGTAGGACTTTGATGATCCTTTAGGATATCCCATGATTTTATGAAATTTACTGTGCTGGGAAGACAGCTGCTTGAATTAACCAGGAGGAAGCCTTGGGGAGCATTCCATGTCTTCATCACCACAAGGTAGGACATAAGAACAGTTCTGATGCCTTGTCTCAAAGTTCCCAATCAGTTGATATTCTGTCTCCAGCACTGGCCATAAACAAGTAACAAAGGGACAGAAAAGGTACCTATATTTTTTTTCTCCCTAATAACTTTGCAGTCTGCATTCTTAATTTTTCCATTGAGGGGATTTCCTGATGATGATGTGGCTTAAAAAGGAGTTTCAAAGGTCTACTACCAACTGAGAAAGGAAAAAACCCAAACCCATAAACTCCAGGACATTTTTGCATTGATTTTGGCTCCTATGGCTATAATTTCATATCCATTTTTTCCTTCCACCAAAAAAAAAGATAGTTAGCAATCTGTCCCAATACACCCTTTCCATCTCATCATAATTTCACAGCCTCGTTCTATAGAGGGTGTACACCCCAAAGAGAGTAAATTTAGATTAGATATTAGATTTTATTTGGATATTAGGAAGAAATTCTTTACTGTGAGGGTGGTGAGACGCTGGCACAGGTTGTCCAGAGAAGCTGTGGCTGCCCCATCCCTGGAAGTGTCCAAGGTCATATTGGAGCAACCTGGGATAGTGGAAGGTGCCCCTGCCCATGGCAGGGGGGTCGGAACTTGATGATCTTTAGTGCTGCTTCCAACCCAAACCATTCTATGACTGTAGGATAGGCCTGGCTTTAGGCAGCCCCAGACAGCTGGGAGGAGTCCAGTCCTTATCCTAAGCTGTTTTGTGCTGGCAGGGGACCTGTTATCTCCTGTGAATGGTGCATTTGGACCCAAAGTCAGCTGAAGTTCACTGGACCTGTCAGGCATTACATTTTCCTCTTTCACCAATTTGGATCATTTCTTAGGCAAGAGCCAGAGAAAGGCACACAGTTGAAATGCAGTGATTGACACATTCCTACACTGCAGCATTTCATGCCTCCAAGAGCATATGAAGTGAAAGTGAAGAACGACGGGGCAGGTCAACAGATCACTCTCTAACAACTTATTAATCTACAGTTCTGTCAGTCTGAGGGGACTTGAAACACTGCAAATGGCTGCAATTCATCCATTTAGTTTAAGTGTGTTAACCCACATAATTAGGTGCAGTCTCTTCCAAAGCAGCAGCCCAGAGCATATTAATGATCCCTCACATGGAGTCTGAGCCGTGTTTCTCATGTGTTCACTCATTACAGGCCTCCACACTGTGCAACTGAGTCAAACCTAATTAGACCACAAAGAAATACAGTTATAATTGGTCTGGAGCAGCTTAGTAAAATGTAATAAGGAAGTTTAATTGGCTTCTTCTTTGCATTACTGGCTCTGGAATTTATCATTTGCTTTGGACATTGGGCCGACTCCCCCTCACCTTGCCATGGAAGGCGGATGGATAAAAATATGGTGATGATTGGGATTTGGTTGTTGATTATAGAAAGTAATGGCAAAAATTCCAGAGTTTCACAATAAAAGACAGGGATTCCTGATTCTTGGAATTCTATCAGTAACTGGAAAGTCAGTTTTAAGAGTATCAGATGGCATTCAGAAAATAAAATAGGTTGTTGCTGCTTTGCAACCTTCGTTCCAGGGAAATAGTTGTGAGCAATGTCAAACCCTCTAACCATCACAGATAGCAACTATAGATGCATGTATAAATTAATTTTTGCCTGAATTTTCAATTTCTTATTGCAACTTTTATTGACAAGTCCCTCTCCAGCTCTCTTGGAGCCCCTTTAGGTGCTGGAAGGAGCTCTAAGCTCTCCCTGGAGCCTTCCTTTCTCCAGGCTGAACAATCCCAACCCTTTCATCCTGCCTCCAGAGCAGAGATGCTCCAACCCTCTGATCAACTTAGTGGCCTCCTCTGGACTCGTTCTAACAGCTGTTGGGACCCCCAGGTCTGGGCACAGGACTTAAAGTGGACTCTCAAAAGAGCAAAGTACAGTTTGCTGAGAGGAGGACCCAGAAGTGACTATTGCAATAACTGTGCTGACTCCCTAATCCCCTGAAACAAAGCAAAACAAGAACTCCACAGAGCATGTTGACATGCTGGAACAACCTCTGTAACGCACAGCAAACAGGCAGTCAGCAAAGTGCAGAGCCTGCAGTGATGACAGACAGTGCTGACAGCAGCAGGCAGGAAAACATCAGGCAAGGCTGTGACGTCCTTTGCCTTTTCTTTCCTTGCTTTATGTCCCCACTGGGGTGTTTCTGATCTCCTCAGCAGCAATGCTAAGTGCTGCAAAGCCTGTGCCAGGATCCTCCAGTCCTGCTCATTCAGAGCACAGGCTCAGCAATTCTTCAATCTACAGGATGGTTTTAGAGCTCGTTTTCTTTACAGGTAAGTTGGATTCACTGCTGAGCCCGGATTTACCTTATCTTACTTCAAGCATTTAAAAATGAGCACAACCACTTTCAGCTCCTATTACAGTCAGTGGAAAAAAGATCTTGGGATAGACTCTACTACCCTCTAGAGATTCTTATGTTTCCCCAGGGTTGCTGTGCTCAAAATTTAGAGCCTCAGTTAGGTGGGATGAGTCTAGACTGATTTTCCCTTCACGGTGCTCCAATATAAAAACACTCTCTGGAGGGCTATAAAGTTCCATCAGGGCTGCTTCTTCCCACTTTTCCAAATCCCATATTGATCTTTCCTGTGCTTTTAAGTGTTACTAACCTTCTGAGCCTGCATCTTCATTTGACATAAGACCAAATAAAACACTCCACAGAGGTAAGGCAGGCAAGGCAGGAGAAGTCAACCTTTATAAATGCCCTGAAATATTTAAGGTCCCCAAAAGAGAAAATGCAAGCACAGTGCAAAATCTGAAGAAAAGTCACTCTCCATTCCTTAAAGTAATTGGAGGATTTATAAACGGATTTACATATATTACTCAAAATCAGAAAACTTTGTTATGAAGAACTATGCTAGAGATGATTCCTGAGAACTTGTATCCATGATTACAACTCTGGTACTGGATGGTATGAAAGGACTCTGAGACGGCAGATACATCCACAAGGAGGAAACTGAACTTTGGCTGAAAAGAAATCAGATTATATAAACATATAGTAAAGACAAAACAGCTTCAATGCATTCAATGTTTGAACTGAGATAGAAAGGAGTGGAAACGGCTGTTAATTCTTCAGTCAGTATGTTTTGTTCTTCCAAGTCAGGTAGATCTCTGATGTGAGCAAACCATAACAATAAAAATGTTTCAGATCCTTGATCTTACTGAGAAATCACAACAAATAGTCAGTGCTTTTTAACATAAATAAGCTGTATTATTATGTCCTGGCAGTCAGTCACTGCCTTTCCATGATCAGTAACATCCCTGCAGTGTCCATGAACTAAAAATCTTCAGTATTTCTCTTGTATAAGAAGCTGAAGAGCAACCATGGTGAAAGGAGGCATCACTTCACTTTTTTCAGCTTCTTATTTGAGGTAAATATTTCTATCTTTATCTAGCTACTCAGTTAATTGGTGTTTGGAGTTTGCCCTCTTCTAAAGGGCAATGGAGGTTTCAGAAGACTAAAGCACAACATGCAGCCACTGAAAAGCTCTGGGGGGGAGGGGATTTGCTTCTTTTTTCCTGGTGCAGGGAAATAGAAGTTTGTAACTGAATAAGAAAGTTCATTGTTCTTTCAGCTGTGGGAAAAGAAACAGCTACGAGGTGGCTCCAAAAAAAAAGCAGAACACTTGTCTGACACCTCTGGGATCCTCATTCTCATTTCCAGCTCTTAAGGCATCCCATGTGTATGTATGAGCTGGTGGAATTCCAGGGAAAGGGCTTGGAGATGAGGGCAGGCCTCCAAAAAATACAGGTTAAAAAAAAAACAAACAAACAACAGAGGGAGAATGGAAGGATGGGATGAGTTAGGAAGACAATCCAGTGAGGTTTGGAGCGGGGAGGAGGTTTGGAAACCTTTAAAAAGTCACTTTTTTTCTCTTCCATCACTCTGTCCACAGCACTGAAACTTTTTCCCTCTTCACACTCTGCCATGGATTTCTCCCAAGCTCATGATGGTGTAGTTAGTGATTTGATCTGTCCAAGCAAGAACACAGATGCTCATTTTGGAGCAGAGCTTTCTCCTCACATGTGGCCAAGGGAGGCAATCCTGGCACTGCCTTCTGAGCTCATTAATTCCCTGCTTGATCAGGAATAAAGGCTTGCTGCTGATCTATGGATTGTTTGGTTTGGACTCTGATATGTTGACACTCAAGGATTTAAGGCTTGTATTTAATCTCCCAGTAAACCACTTTATAACAAGGGGGACAAAATATTACAGAGAAGTACTGAGAAATACACTGCTCTCCTGCTCTCAGCAGTCCCTCCTACATATTATTAAACATAGTTTTTCACAAAAAAACCTGTGATATTTTTACATTTTTGCCCTGTACACTAAGCAGTGGTATTACAAAACATAGTTTGCCTCCCAGGACCCAAAGCCCCTGCAGTTAATATTAT
Organism: Empidonax traillii; assembly: GCF_003031625.1. Lineage (NCBI taxonomy): Eukaryota > Metazoa > Chordata > Aves > Passeriformes > Tyrannidae > Empidonax > Empidonax traillii. Next base: position 73,945 of record NW_020956364.1, on the reverse strand, counting down.
TGTTCCTCTTGGTTTTAGCAGCCTTTGATTCATATCCTGATTTGTTACTCACTTGATCACCCTCCCTTTTCATACTTTGCACCACATGGAAACTTTCCCATTCTTCTCCCGAAAATTACTTCTGTCTCTGCAGACCCTCTTGAGATATGGCAGGCACTAAAAATCAGGAACTGGAGCTAAGAATAGAAAAGCAAGATGGTAATCATGACAATAAAATCTCCCAGATCACCAGTCAGAGCAAACATTTCCATACACCTTTGGAGAGTTAATGTTCCCCAACCACAACTCAATTATAAGTTACATGGAGGCAGGAGGTTGGGAGTGGGAGAAGAGTCTCTTGCTGGTTTCTATCACAGCCAATAAGTGTAATATAAAAACATAGAAACCAGGGGAACTGGCTGGGCCATGTCAGCAGGTCCAGAGGGTTGATTGCAGGTGAGGTAAATCCCTGGAGTGGACTGTGAGAACAGGAGAAAGAGAGGTAATTTAGAGGATAAACCCAAAAAGTCTCAGCAGTGTTGCTGAAAACCCTTTAGTGTTTATTCATTGATCACACAATTTTTGCTTTTCCAGACCTAATTTTCCCTATGAACTCCATTTCACCTCACTGGTTTTGCATTATGTGTTACCAATTCTGCCCTACAACAGTTTTGCAAAGTAAAGTTTTGTAAAGAACAATCCTCTCTCTCTTAGTAACTTTTTTTTTCCTCTTTGATTTTAATGGACATGTATAAAATCCCTGAGGCCTGCAACAAAACTGAGCACAACTGTTCAAGTCCCTTCTGCCTAAAAAACCTTGACATCTGAGCTACAGGGAAGGAAAATCTGGAAAGAAAGGTGGTATAAAGTTCAGATGTTGGAGGCAGAACTCTGTGGGATAAAAGGACCCCAAGTAGGCAAGGATCAGAAGTTTGGGGAGGGGACAATGTGAGTGAAAAGTGAAATGCGATAGGAGGGCACAGAAAACACAGTTCCCAAGGAAAACATGGTTTGTGTCACTGTGAAATTTGTGTCTCTCCTCCTTTGCTTTGCCCCTTGAAATCTGTTTCCCGTCATATCCAATGCCTTCAGTGAAAATCCAGTTGCTGGGTCCCAAAAAAACACAGCCCCTCTGTTGTGTCAGGTTTGTTGTGGTTTCCAGTTTCTGAGAATTTGGGAGCTGTAACACAGAAACTGTCCTTGTTTTTCTCTCTTCTTTTCCAGGATCTCACAAAAGTTGTGCTGCTTCCCAGCAGGTTGTGTCCTGGTGTGCCCTCACCAACACTAATCTAGATTTTAAATACTCTAAAAGGGTCTAATCCAATATGGTAAATTATTTCAGGGGATTAATTCCTTCACTTAACAAAAAAAACCCAAACCCAACCCTACTGAAAGTTTCCCTGCTTCACTTGCTCGAGTTGTACCAAATCTACCAGCAGTTTTCTTGTCATGCTCCTGTTCCCCAAAGTTGGAGCTTTCCTGGGGATGGCTGAACACCTGCCTGCCCATGGAAAATGGGGAAAGAATTCTTTGTTTTTCTTTTCTTGTACACATTTTGTTGGGTTTTTTTTCCCTATTAAATTGTCTTTATCCCCACTCATGTCACCTTTCCCTTCTGATTGTCTCTCCCATCCCACCAGGGGGGAGTGGGTGAGTGGTTATTGGGGTCATTGGGGCTGAGGGTTGCCAGCTGGGGTCAAACTATTAGAGAAGAGTATCAGTAATGTCATAATCCTCTGCTTAAGATAAGAACTGCCTTTATTTATTTATTTATTTATTTATTTATTTATTTATTTATTATTTTTTTGTTTTCTGACACCAAGAAACTCTCCATGAGACAGAAATGAGTTGTCTGGGTTAATTAAAGTGAGTGTGATGTACAGTCTTCATACAATATAGTGACATTACATCACAGAGTATGACAATATAGTCTGAAAGCTAAGGGGAAAAATAGCAATATTATAGCAATATTACTGGAAATAGTGGGAAATATTCCTGTAATTCTACCTCTGAGATCCATTAGAATATGTCCCTTTACATGTGCCTTTTTTTTATTCTCTGCTGAAAAATTTTATTGACCTTAAAGAAATTTGTTGGCTTTCAGAGCAATTGTATGTGGCTGCAAAAATTACCTTCCAAGTATTGTTCTACCCATTAGGTGGTCCTTATTTCAAGAAATATTAAAGAAAATTAAAAAAATAATAAAAGGAAATAAAGAAAAAAGAGAATGGGAAACAAAGTTCCTTTTTCAGACTGGCAGAAGTAGTGATTTAAAAACATATTTCTTCTCTTCTCTACCAGTGATATCAAGTGGATTTACCTGCAAAAACACAGCCTATGGGTTTCAGCTGCCTTTATATAAACTCTCTCTCAACAGAAACACCATATTTGTCCCATAGATCAAAATATCAACCACAGACACTCATTTATCTTCAACCCTCTCAGGACTTGGATGGTTATTGTTTTTCTCATTAAGGAAGTTACTGAATCCCAGGGGAGGCTGGGGGGGGTTACAGCTTCAACTGATGCTCATTTGTCATATTTCTATTGCTGGTTAGAGGCACATAAATTTAGGTAAAGAATAATCATTGCTGCCTGAGGTCAGTCTCATGCCTCCCTTAAGAGAACTAGAGGTTTATGAGGAAAAAAAAAAAAAAAAGGCACAACTTAGGGAGAAAAAAAGATTATTTTTAAGACCTGGAGACTCCTAAGGTGTTGGATTATTGTTTGAATCTGAAAAGGTATCGTAGGGTGGAATTGTCACTCTGGAGTTGTCGTATTCCACATCATCCAGGCCAAGGAGACAACACCTGAGACTGCAGAGTCATGGAAAACTGCCTGAGAAGAACATAAACCATCCCATTCACAGAAAGGAGGTGTTGGCTGGCTGTTGATGCATTTACATCAATATGTTGATGTACTGTTAATGTTCTGAACTATTTCACTGCTGATAAAAGAGGAAAGAAAGATGAAGCTTTGTATCCTCAAGAGCTGCACTTTCCATCAAGCAGGAATGGCTGGCACAGAAGGGACAGGGAAAGGTGGAAACTGTCCCCAGGACCCACTGCAGGATGTGACAACAGGTGCAAAAGCAGCTGAGGAAACTACAAAATGAGAGACCCCAGCGTGATTCCTGAGTGATAATGTGTAATATTTCGCTTCGACAGGTGCAGCAGAAAACCACCCCAAGGTCACCTGAGTGGGTGTGGAGTTAAAGAGTCCAGAGGTTTTGATCACAGTATTCACTGGTATCTTTAAAATATGCCTGAAGGGCAAAGACATCAATACACTCAATCAACAGATCACATCTTTAATAAACCTAAAGATGCTGCCCAGAGGAGCTGTGGCTGCCCCAGCCCTGGAGGTGTTCAAGGCCATGTTGGATGAGGCTCTGAGCAACCTGGTCTGGTGGAAGGTGTCCATGCCCATGGCAGGGGGTTGGAACTGGATGATCTTTCAGGTCCCTTCCAACCCAAACCAGTCTGTGATTCTATATATTTTTTAATTGTGATTCTATATATTTTTTAATACTGTGTAGATCTCTTGCTAGTATTGGACAACTCTAGGGACTCACCACCAACAGGATATGGAGCAAAGTCTAAGCCCTTGATAAGCCAAAACACAGAGCTGGCAGCTGGAAGATGTTTCTGTAAATTGTTAGTGCTTTCTGGTCCTCTACTGCCACTCTTGCCCTCATTCAACGCACAGCAAAGTCCTTATTTCTGCTGAAGCAAATTTGTGGTGAGGACAACTGGTGGATGATGGCAGTAGACGGTACCAAGGGACTATTGATCAGCTGAGTAACTTTCAAATTCTAAGTCATCTGTTCTCATTTGTCTTGGTTTATAGTATCCAAAATTCATTACTTATCTGCTGGCTCCATTAAATAAAATGCATTTGGTGGGTTTAATCCAAATATGAGTGGTCATTCATCAAAACAGCTGCTGGCACTGGGGCTGCTGCTTTATTAAGAGAGTCAGAAAACTACAAACAATGCAGACTGAACTAGTTTCTGTTTCCTTTTCACTAGAGAAGGACCCTGCAGGACACATCTGGAGCACGTTGGTTTGTCCAGAGCAATGGAGGTGTCTCCACAGATGTGTAGGTGAACAGTCATCAGTGTCTGGGGCTGTCCCTCCAAACTATTTCATCACTATTGCATTAGACTGCAAGACCCAACAAAAGAATAATTAATTAAACCACAAGCATTGTAAGATTGTATACAGCATTTTTTTTTTTCTTTTTTTTTCTAGTGAAGGGAGGGCAAAAATCCTGTTGCTTGGCAAAATCATTTTCTCAGGTATCATATGTTCACTGATTAAGTATTTCATGACAGTGCAAATAAAAGCCCTAGATGTCTCCAGTGGTTAGTGATGCCATGTTTTATTTATTACCTTTTATAACTTTATTCATCCTAAAGGACACCTGTGTGTCCTTTCCTTAACCTCCAGTTGGGTTAATTCTGAATGGCAATTCAATCCAATAAAAAACCTACACCCAACCCTATCAAAACAATCAACCAACCAAACCAAAAAATCCTTAAAACATGTGAAAAACTGCTATTAAATGATTTATTTAACTTTTTTTTCTTCAAAGAAAATTGTGCATATGCAGGTTTCTCATAGGAAAAGGTCTGAATGCTCTGACACATATCTCCATATGAAAGTGGATCATTCATTGCATTGTTATTCCTGGGTTCCAACATTAAAGAGATAACTAAGGAGATAATATTGATCTTTTACTGCTTGGATTCTTGGCCTACATTTGTAAAAAAAATCCAAAACAAACACAGATTTTTTTTTTTTTTTTTGCTAGAAAAAATGAAAATCCAATCTTGGGTGCACTGAAGGTTTGAACTATCCTAAGAATGAAAAATTCAGCTTCAAAGGTAGAAAGATACCTCCATCAGAGATTTGTTTTATAAATCATCAAAGATTGTTGTAAAAAGAATGACAAAAACCACTCAGGCCTGTAGACATCTGATATTTGACTCTTTTCCCACAACTGATGAGCAGAATGTATCCATGTATCCACCTCCTCCCATCCTCTCCACATTCTCTGGACAAGGAAGCAGTTCCTTCAACAACCCTCAGGGTGGAGGGGCTGCAAACATCCTTCTGATGGCAAAGATTGCACCAAGATGGAAATGTTTTCTGTATCTTCAACCTGTGTGAAACACCAGAGTAAAAAAAAAAGAGATTAAATCTTGACTTATTTGCAGTTTTTCTCTGTGGGCAGACACAGACTTGGCCTTCAAGCTCCTGCCTCAGTCGGATGAAGTCAGGATTCACATCCAAATCCTAGCAAGGGCCGTGCAAGAAAATCAGAAGCACTGGTGAGAAATGATGTGTTTCAAACTCAAAGAGTAAAGCAAATTATAAGAGAAAAACAAGCTACGCATTGTCATGTAATTTGGCCCCTCCACACTGTTGTGATGTGGTAAATTAAAGTGTGAAAAACAAAGGTGATAAAGCAGGAGAGGCTGTCTCAGGAAGGATTACAGGAGTATCACAGACTAGCTCTGTAAGTGCTTGGCAGGGTAAAAAGGTCTTTTTAGTAGTAAAAGTTCAGTAATACTCTGGGTTGTGTAATTCAGTAATAGTTTGGGTTGTGTAATTAGTCAGAGATAATGAAACAGTTTTCAAATTCAAAGGAGGTACCATGGAGAAAAAGAGAACAAACTGCTCCATTTTCATTGTAGGTGGAAGACAACGCACACACTTTCCAGGAGGGAACTGTTCTCTTGGTTTCACGTTAGAGGAACTCTGTGGTAGGAGGGATAGCAAGGCTTTGGAAGAGATGGTGTCCCTACAGGAATGTAAGGGCAGCCCCTATCCTTGGGTGATTTCAAGAGAAGCAAAGGTCCATAAACATCTGTCAGAAAGCCATGGGTCTGCTTAACCCTTTCAGGTACTGATCAAGTGACCCTCTGGATCCTTCCAAAGTTTGTTGTATCACTCTGCATCCTCTGACACTTACCAAAATCAGCCACAACTCCTGGGGTTTCAGAGAATCCTAGTGAAGTGAGAAAAGGCATTTCCTTCCCCTCCCCTTCCAGCTGTTGCACTAAATGTCGCTCCAGGACTGATCCTCTGAGAAGCCCGAGGCTGACAGATTTGTCAGAGAGATTTTAATCATGACATGGAGAAGCAGAAAATGGGTCTGAAAGCTGTGTGTAAGGAAACACATATTAATAGGGATTTACGGTGGTGCTTTCAGCAGTTTAATGTCATGTAAGGGGAGCTTCACAATTTAAGAAATAGTGCTGAGAAGTGACTCCCTCCTGGGAGCCTGGGGGAAGATTTCAGCAAGTCAATGGCCTTGCCCAATAGAGACAAGTGGAAAAACTATTTTGCCTCAACACAGTCCTCTTCAACTCAACCTGAGTTTAAAATGGGTGGTGTGAGCTGCGTGAGTTCTCTGAAGATATCTGTGCCACATAAGCACCCAAACTTTTATCTTTTCACCCAACTGGTGGAAATGATTAATTTTTGAATGGTTTAAGACATTTCCAAGGCACAGTCTGCTCCTGCATCTCTCTGTGCATCTCCAGGCTGCTGAGAGCTTCTCAAAGGTGTCTGTGTGGTTTCACCTCACCAAGTCTTCTGAAATTCAAGGGCAAAGGAAAGCAACAGGTCCTGATTCTTACTGTGTTTTTATGTTTAGTCCTGCCCCTCAATCTCCAAATTATTTAAATCATGAGATGATCATTAGGCTACAAAAATTTGATCTTAAAGGGCTCACATATCAACTATACATTTCTCTCCCCGCTCTGAAAATCAGGGTATGGTTAAGGTTGGAAAATACCTTTAAGATCATCAAGTTCAGTGATCACCCCAGCACCACCACCATGTTCAGCATAAAACCAGGTCCTCAAGTGAATATTCACACAGATTTTGAACACTTTCTAGGGATGGTGACTCCACCACTTCCCTGGGCATCCTGTTCCAATGCTTTACAATCCTTTCTATGGTTTTGTTTTTCATAACATCCAATGTAAACCTCCCCTGGAGGGAAGAAGAAACTACTTAATCTAGTCACTGGCTAAACAAATACGTGTGTGCATCCAACAGCTCTCTGTGAGTACAGGTCAAGAAATCCTTGTACAGCTCAAGGAAAAAGAATCAAAAATAGCATTTAAGCACAAATATTCCCTTTCTTTAACCAAATGCTTCTGTCATTAATAATGAAACTCTATTAACCTGCTTTGCCCTTCCTTTTCCTACAGAAATTTCTGTAGTTATCCCTCTCACTCCATCACATGGACTGGAAACTTTGATAAATTGCTCAGACTCATTTGTATGTCACTTGAGACAGATGAGAGAAATCTTTTATAAAGTATCTACTGTCTCAAAATAAAAACTCACCAAACTTGTGGACATGATTTAGGCACTAAGAGCAACCTGGTCTAATGGAAGGTGTTCTTGCCCAAAGCAGGGGGGGTTGAGCTGGATGATCTTTAAGGTCCCTTCCAACCCAAATGATGATTTCAGGAATAGCAGAATTGACTTCAGTGCCATGGCAGTGCTGGGAACTCCCACACCTTCCTGTACTTGGCCCAGTGCAATGAGAAGATTTGCTGGACAAGGACAGGGGAAGACAAGATCCAAGTCCATGCTCTGGGTGAAAAGACAGTAAGTTCTCCAAGCTCACACAGAAACTTTGGGCAAAGACCCTGAACAACACTGCAAACATGTCTTTCTACAACCATGATTAGTTAGCCAAGGAAATTATGACAGATGGCTCTTTGAATGGTTTGGGTTAGAAGGGACCCTGAAGATCATCCAGTTCCAACCCCCTGCCATAGGCAGGGACACCTTCCACTATCCCAAGCTGCTCAGAGCCACCTCCAACCTGGCCTTGGACACTTCCAGGGATGGAGCAGCCACAACTCTCCTGGGCAATCTGTGCCAGGGCCTCATCACCATCACAGTAAAGAATATCTAATCTAATATCTAATACCTAATCTAAACCTACTCTCTTTCAATTCCCCCTTGTCCTGTCACTACAATAAATAGTCTTACCACACTGGATTGAATCAGATTGAGTTCCCACTTCTATTCCTTATCTAATCAAATGCAAAGTCAACAAAATTTCTGGTGTGTGGAGGAACCTGCAGTCCTACAGCCTAAGGAATATCTGTAACTGGAAGTACTTGTGAGTTGGTTCAGCCCATCAAGACAGACCATGTGACTATCTGTGGCTACCACCAATGCCTGGGAAAAGCAGGATCTGCAGGACTCCCCCAAGGACCAGTTCATTTGCTTTCTCATTTCTTGGCTCCACATTATGTATGAGCACTTAACATGTATTTGAAGGGTACAACTCCCTGAACACACCAAACAAAGCAGCAGCCTCTAATTTCGAATTTCCCTGGAGCTGGGGAGAAAAAGGGTTTGTCAGAACTAATAACGGGTGAATCCCAAAATGTGCTGCGAACAGAGATTGTCTAATTCCAGTCATTTCCCCTGGTAGCCAGTTCCACTTTTGCTGGAAGATTCTGACTGGAAAAATTTTGTTCAATAACATATTTTGTCTATATGGACCCATTTCAATACAGTTCTACTGTTAGAGATGCATCTGAAGAATTGCAGCCCCACATGGCAACCATTAGGTTGTCATATATGGAAATGTTAATTTTGCCTGTGATATATTCTCTGTTTTACTTTAATTGGAGGAAATCCCCAAATCAATCAGTTAGGAAGCATTTACTTGCAGTGGAGGCTGGAGGGTTTTAATGGAAAGGGCTTCAGTAAAAAACAATAAATCATCACAATAAAAAAAGAACTGAAAAGCAACATCAGGGAACAAGAAAGCAGGGAGAGTCTGCTGTGCAAGATGCATTTTTATCTTTAACATAATGCTTGGAAACAGTTTATTTCTTTTAGGGAGAAGACCTAATTCATCAGAGAAAACATATGTCTTCCCACCTGATTTAGCATCTGGGGCTCTGTGGTGCAACACACCATTGAGGGAACAATTATTGACTCAGTTCCACCCTGCTAAGAGCTGTTACTTACTGTGCTGAATTCCCACAGTGTCTTCCAGTTCTGAAAAGGTACCTACAGCCACTGCTGTTCGAGAAGTGCCTGTGCAGAATCCTTAGGTTCTAGACAGAAACCCTCTTTGGGACAGAGAAAATATCTCCTTAATTGTGTAGCTGCAACTGTGTAGCTGCTGCACTAATTAGGTCTCAGACCACATGGCTGGATGGATCTTTCCAAGTCTGAGTTTATAGATTCATAAAGTCACAAAATCGTGGCATTGTTTAGGTTGGAAAAGACCTTCAGGGTCATCTAGTCCAACTGTTCCCAAGAAAACATGTCACCAGGTGCCACATCTACAGGCTTTTAAAATCCATCCAAAGGTGTGACTCCACCACTCCCCTGGGCAGCCTGTTCCGATGTTTCACTATCTTTTTAGTGAAAAATTTTTTCCAAACATCCAGTCTAAATCTCCTCTGGTACAACTTGAAGCCACTTCTTCTTGTCCTGTCACTTGTTTGCTGGGAGAAGAGACCCCCCCAAGCTTCACTCTCCTTTCAGAGAGTTGTAGAGAACAAGAAGGTCCCCCCTGAGCCTCCTTTTCTCCAGGCTGAGCCCCCCCAGCTCCCTCAGCTTATCAGCCCAGAGAAGGTGGGTGGGTCATCACGACAGGTGGACAAAATCTACAGCCTTTCCCTCATCCATTACCGGCTCAGCCTGTTGTAGGGTGAGATCAGGTTGGTCAAAGCCTTTCATTAAGTGATGCCACTCCAGGTGATCTGTTTCTGGCACTGACTGACAGGCTGTAAAACGACTCATGTAAGGCAAAATCTCCCACATTTGAGCCTTTTGCCCTCAGGCTAATGCCATAATTACGTGAAAACCGCACTGTAAACCCTAAGGGTAAATTTCTATGCACATAGAAAATAATTTTATTTATTTATTTTTTTAACTTCAATGAAAAAAAAAAAACAACCAGCATTGCCCTTTATTTGTTGTATATTCAGTAATGTGGTTGCATGAAGTATGAGAAAGGATACTTCCTCATGAAATGTAAAGTAATACAGGGTAAAAACTGAAATAGTCAGCTTTCTTACAGTATTTACTGAATTTTATATGTGCTGAATGTGGTTATATCTGTTCTGTACTTTCCAAAACCTATTCTGTAGTTTCTAAAATATATACATTAGGTTTGGGCTCATTAAAAGAACAAGAACTGTAGATGAGGTGGTTCAACTAAACACTCAAATCCAGTTCCAACCTGAAAGTCAGATTTTCAGTTTAAACAGAGGGTGAAAATCATGGGGAGTTTAAGCAATTCCTCCATGTGTTGAAATATTCTTGCATTTGCTTTGCCTTAATTCCTCTTTTTTGAAGACTAAGGCCACTCTTTTACCTCACTGCAGACTGTGGAGGGTAAATATATTGATTGATAAGGTCAGTAAGTAGCCAAATGATAGGCAACAAAAAAATTATCCTGAAATGACAAATATTTGGTAGAGGTAAAGACAGGCCAGGTAAATAATTGCTTTTGAAATTCATCTTTTTTAAACAGTCACGTGGAATATTAAAAGCTCTTTTAGAAAATATAATATTTTCACATAGCAAAATATGGTAGGTTCTTAAGTTAATAATCAATAATTAAACTTCTTAAAGAAGACAAGACTTTGGTTGCTCTTACCTCAACCTCTCTCAAGCAGAGTAGAAACAAGACCAAGGACAGATATTATAATTTTTTTCCAGAAAAAAAACCCTTTTCTCTCTTTTATCTATGACAGTAATTTTTTATGTATAGTTTTGTTTATGGCTTTTAACTGAACAAACATTTTTATCAATCATGCCTGCTTTTCTGGCATTGCCTGCTTTTCTGGCATTTGATTTAATACTAAATAGTAATATTTTATATTTGTGGGCATTGTATTGTTTTGAAATATCGGAAAACACACCTTGATTTCTCACATTAAGAGATACCTGATGTGGAAACCTCTTCATGGACTTATAAATAAAATAATCAGAGAAACAGGATTTTGATGCAAGATTTCCTGCTCTTGTTAGTCCTTTTACAGGAATCTCGTAGTCTTTCCCCAATAAAAACCTACTTAAATGCTCATTTAACTCCAATGCCCAAAGTCCATGCATTATCCAATCCTTTATAAAAACTAACAATTTCTCCATTGAATAGCCAGGTTTTGCTTTCATTAGCTTTTTTTTTTTTTTTTTTCCTTGTAAAAAGCCTTGATCTAAAATAATAAGCATTTTAATACTTGTGCCTTTATTTGGATGGTTTCTGGGTTTTGTGTAATTGCTGATACTTTCCAGAGGGAGCTGGAAAGGATCTCAGGACAGGTAGGAATTTTTAAGTTTACAGTGAAAAAAACAAGCATGGAATTGCATTTATTTAACCTACTGGGCCTATTAGAATCCCAAGCACGTTGTGTATCAACATCAGCACCAGATTCCTCTTATCAGAGGATATTAATTCTATAATTACAATACAAATAACAGAGGATTAACCTGATCTGGTGGGTGGCACAACCAAAGGGTTGGAACTAAATGATCTTTAAGGTCCCTTCCAACCCAAACCATTCTGTGGCTATGTGATTCTGTGAATTGAGGACAAAAACTGGGGAGTCCTAAAACAGATGGCTTGTGGTGTAGCTGAGCTATCATTTGGGGTTTTGTTTTCCCCCTTTTGATCTGTGCTGTTTTATCTGTAATGGCTTTACCACCACGCAGCAACAAGCAGTCCTGTTGTTTGTTTCCTACTGAAAATCACTCTGGATTATCCTCTTGCACTGAGATTTCCTCTTTGAACTCTTTCTGATCTCTCTGTCAAACACAGGGACTTCAAACAGCGACGGTGTGAGAGGTATGTTATGTGTTTCAAGAGCATGATCTGATAAATAAACATATTTCCCCGCCAAGCATGCTGGCTTTGCCACTCACCAAACACTGGGATGCTGAACACGGCTTCTTTATGTACTGGTGATTGTTTCTCCCTTTATGAGGCAAGGCTGGATGCCTGAAATGTGATAACTGGAAATCTGAAGGCAGTGAGGAGCTGTGCATATTTTGCCTTTCCCAACTTCTTTGCTCCGTTTCCTCCTGCTGCGTCTGCAGAAACAGAGTACTGCAAAGAGGTCACTGTGCACAAGGCAGTCGTAATATTTCAGGAGCTCTGGGTGGCAAAGAGCCTGAACGCTTCCATTTTCTGATTTGGGCTCTCTGCAAAATATGGGACAAAACGGCATCTTTTTCGTCTCTCCTCTGCGCTCCCCACCTGCCACTCCCCCAGAGAAAGTTAAAGGGCATAAAGCTGTCAGCTCCCAAGAGAACCTGAGAACCTGGGGTGGGAGGGAACTTTCTAAAAGAGGAAGCTGAAATCTCTGAGTTTTCCCCAGAAAATTAAACAAACCAGGCTGAACTCAGACAATCAAATCACTGAAGCTCATATGGATAGAAATACTAAGGGTCTCCGTAGGGGACAGCTTGGTCTCATTTAAAAGAACTAAAAGAACTTCTGCTGCCTCTTGGAAGTGCACAATTCACCCACCTCCACGTGAACTGGGGGTTTAGTTCTTATAGTTAACAGGCGGAATAGACAGTAGAGTTGATGGAAATAAGGCTGTGACTCATCCCAATAAACATAAGCATCTACTTTTAAGATGAGTTTCACCCGCTGGTACATGGACTCCTTGCCCAGGGATCCCGACTGACTCTCACACTTAGGCTGGGGCAAACCTACACTTCAGACACCCACATTTGAACACAGCCCTGAGGATCTGGCTGCTTTGGTGGGTGCACACTTTACCTGCCTGGGGCTTAATGAATTGCCTCTTGTCTCTTGCCGTGGCTCTGCGTTCATCTGCATCACTACTGACACTCTCCAAATGCTGCTAAAACCAGGAAATGCACAGAGAGGTGAAGATTTATTGGGTTTTGTGCAGAGTTTGACAGCAACAAGCTCAGGTTTGATTCTGAATGAAGGCAGGCTGAGGATTATATCAGATTTGCCTTTCCTCCCATAGTCACTTTTTCATGCATCCTTCCCTGCTGTATTTGCACAGGACAGTCCTTAGGGCTGAAGTTGCCTTTTAGGAAGTACATCTGCAACCTGTAGCACACTCTCAGTGGAGAGTTCCAGCTGCTCTCATCCTAACAGCAAAAAGCTGGAGAGTCAAACAGGGGAGGTTGTGAGTCTGCTTTTATGTGTCTCCCACCAGGAGTATAAAGAAAAGAGAGAGGAACAAGCAAAGAGACAGATGGTGGAAACAATAGACAGCATTAGTTGCATTAATCTAATAACTCCAACAGTATAAAAATTGTGTTTCTAGCCTAAACAAGTTCATCAGTAGACAAATGAAACAGCAGAGCCTCCAGAAGGTGAATCTTTTCACTGTAATACAGATAACTAACACTGTGTGGATTGCACGTACTCCAGGAGCACCTTTTCTAAAATACAGACTCTAATCTTAACCCCCTTCAGTGAATCTTGGTCCCTTTTCCAAATGGAAGGGCTGTGTGGCTTCAGATTGTTCTACAGGACAGCTGTGAATCTCAAAAGTCTGAGCTGAAATCAAGAATGTTTTGAATTCAGGATGTTTCTAGCACGTTTGCCAACATGACTATTTTATTAGATACTAGTCTATAATCCATGGGTTTTTTTTTCTTTAAGAAACATATGGTATTTCCCTACTGTTCATTTAAGAAAAGCTTGTAAAATTTTCATTATGAAAAACCTCAAAAACTTGTCACCAATTTCCCCCCTCTCTGCCTTTATACTGTTTGTAAATCAGATGCAATAATATCTTCTGAGGAGCTGGAAAGAGCATATTTATCTCCCTGGGAAAGTTATGAGGACGACAGCTCAGTGCTTCGGCAGCATCAGAGCTGTTACGTTTCCATTCATTAACTTTCCCTTTTTCTATATAAAACCACATAATTGGGACTTCCCTTAGTGGAAACATTTAGTGCATCTTTAATGAGCAACTCAGGATCACAGCACTTTGAGCCTGAATCTAAGAGTTATTGAGAGCTTCCTGAGAGCTGCCAAATGTTGCATGTTCCCATAGACTCAGCATCTTGCAGGATTGGATTCTTGTCATATTTTTACTGTTAAAAACGTCAAATCCTCTGTGGTGCTTTTGTAATCTATTTACAAAAGTGTCTCATGCAGAGCTTTTCTGAAATTATCTGACTATTCGGGTTTTTTTACAAATATGTTTTCTCTAAGTCTAAAGTTTTATGATAATGTCATTTTTAATTTCGCTTCCAGATGAAGTTTCTGGGTAAAATGAATGAGAGAAATAACCCACCAGCAGTTAATAATTTGGTAAGAAATTCAGGATTTGTCAGTTTTCCGGTTTCAAACCTGTGAGGTAATTTGTTATTTTAAGGCTTACCCGACCATGCAGCCATCAGAGGGGAAGAATGGATCAGAGTTAGAGCACAACCCAATGGAACTCTGAGCTTTTTGGGGGTCATTCTGCCATGGGCTTCGTGCACAGCTCAGGGGCTCATAGTTCAGCACCCATAAAACGAGGGACACATGAGGGATTAAACAGGAAACATGTAAGGAATAAGTATCTCAGAAGAAGTTGCTTAGAGAACCATAGAATATCCTAAGTTGCAAGGTACCCACAAGGATCATCAAGTCCAGCTCCTTGCCATGACCATAACTGAACTAGAACCTGTCCAGAAAAAAAAAAACAAAAACACCCCAAACAATAATCCACAATTTATCTTAGAGAGAAAGCCACTCTCTGATCTCCCATGGCTGCTTTCCTAATAAACTTTACCTCCCTCAAAGGCTGCAGTGAGTGCCAGAGACACAACGTCGTCTTTACATGATCCTGCTACATCCCCAGAGCCAGCTGGGAAATTTTCACATAATAAAATGTGATATCGTGAGGATTGAGAAATATTGCTCTGTGTTCTCGACGCTGCAGCCCTAAAACTATTACTTAAATTTCCTCTTCCTACAATAACACAGGTAGAACTGGAACAAATCCCTCAACATTCCCATTACTAAAGACTGCCATTGCATTGAAATTTTTCCTTAACTTGAGAAAATTGGTTCTTTGAAATTCTGTTCTCAACCACCGCATGAGCACTGAGAAATCAAACCGGAGAATACGTCTGTTTTCTGTTTCTAAAAACAATGACATATTTCCAAATTCAAAACTCAGTAACTTTAATTTGACTTTTTATTTTATTTGTGTTTTCTATAGCTCCTGATATTCTATCCATCCCCTATCCCCAGATACCCTTTGCTTTGCTAAACCACAACATGAGGCTCTGAGTAATCTGGTTAGGTTGAAGGTGTACCCTGCCCATGGCAGGGGGCTGGAATGAGATGACCTTTAAGGTCCCTGCCAACCAAAACCATCCTATGATTTTACACAGCAGGTCAACAAGGGTATTAAACAAAGGACTATCACCACGGACAGATCAAGTTCCTTTCGCCTGAACTGAGGAAAAACCTCTTAACCAGGGCATTTGGTGCATTTTTAACCATTTAAACACCACAGAAATGAGTGGAGATAAAGCAAGCCCCTTGCTGAGCTTGTGGGAAATACAAATACATGTTTTTCTTTTAAATTCCCCCCCCCTCCCCCCACTCACTACAAGGAGCAGTGACAAAAAGAGGTTGTTTTTATGAAAGCTCTCAGTTTTTCTGATGCACTTGAGGTTGACACACCGAACTTGGTGTCTGGTTTGAACTTTGTTTTTTTTCATGGAGTGCTTGAAAAGCGCTGTGGGAAAGGGCAAAAGAAACATCTGGTCACATATTCCCCAGGATCTTCAAAGGATCAGGAATCTGTGCGAAGAACAAGTACAGGAATAGTTAATCCAGAAGCAAAGACACATTTCAGGACTGTGTGTCAGGAGGGATCTTGCTCTTCTTGGCTCCTGTGACATTTAGTCCATAATAATTCTGGGATAGTCACTGATCAGATCCATGGAACAAAAAAATCTGACTGCCCTGAGACAGGATGTGAAGAGTTGTCAGCAGGGTCCTGTGAGGTGGTTATCTGCAATAATTGGGTCTGGATTTGATGACACTGGCAAATTCTCTGGCCTTCTGCTCCTAATTAATGTTGAGTCCCATGAAGGACATGTGACGAAGACTGGAGATGTTTTATGTGAGACATTAATCATTGGTTGATCAGGCCAGGTTCCACATTTTGGTGTCACTGGAGAGAAACATTTCTCAGTCCTGATGACATTTAAAATGTTCAGAGAGGGAAAAAAAAAAAAAGAATATATGGTTATGAATAGCTGTTTCTTAGGTCCACTTACACCAAGAAGAAATGCCATTTTGGAAATCATGTGTTCTTCAAAGACCAGATGTCTTCTGTTGTATTAGTACAGTAAATTTAAGTTTGTTTTTAAAGCTGAATCTATCTTTACAAACATAATAGAAAGAACTCAAATAAAAGCCAGGTGGGGGTTTGTCTCTTTTCCCAGGCAAGAAGTGACAGGATGGGAGGAAATGGCCTCAAGTTGCGCCAGGCATGTTTAGATTGGATATTAATAAAAATATTTTCATGGAAAGGGTTTCAAATCATTGGGACAGGGTGCCCAGGGCAGTGGTGGAGTCCTCATTTCTAGATTGGTTCAAAAAATGTGTGGATGTGGCACTGGAGAACGTGATTTAGAGGTGAACACAGTGGCTGGGCTGGGTTAGTGATTGGACTTTCTGATCTTGAAGGTCTTTTCCAACCTAAATGATTCTGTGATTATGTGATTCTGGTGGCTCTTCCAGTCACTCAGTTTGTGATTCTGCATTGGCAAGTAAGAAATGTTCACACAAGAAGGCAACATAAAACATATACAAATGTTTGAGACATATGTGAATGAAGTAATTTTAACAACTACTTATAGACCTTAAATCAAACAAAACTCTTTAAGAAAGTAAATTAATTAGTGCAAGGACCAGAACACTGAATTTGCCTTTTGTAGGTGTCAGAGCTATTGCTGCCTGCTTTATTCTAAACCACAGTTATTTTCCAGTTATTTTGGAGTTGATTTGGGTATTTTTATGCATCTCAGGGATTTTCCTTGGGCTGTGGAGGGAGTTCTGTCAGTTGTCCTGATAGCTGAGCTAATCATGAGTCTACTATATGATATTAAAAGGGAAGCAGCCTTAAGGTTACAGCTCCAGATCTACAGTTTTCACCTGTGACCTCGGTGTGTGGCTTCCCCTGGCTCTTTGTTGATGTGCTGCAATATTCCTCAAGAGATCAGGACCAAACAATATAATATCCATTTGACATTTGAAAAAGAATTGAAGCAGGGAGAACTGGAAATACCTGTGTTTGACCAGGAGACCAAATTCAGTGATGCTGTACTTGCGAAGAGTACAGGAAATCTTTCTTTTCATGGGGGGGGGGAAAAAAAAAAGTAATAAAAAAATAATCCTGCTATCTTATTTGTGTCTCCTGACTAGAACAGTCTTATTGGTGCAAATCTGTGTTACTCTCAGTCGGACTCCTGACTCGAGCAACCTGGCATAGTGGAAGGAGTCCCTGTCCACAGAAGGGGGGGATGGAACTAGATGGCTTTTGAGGTCCCTCTCAACCCAAACCACTCTATAATTAACTATGATTTGCAAATCCACCACTTGTCCCCGGATCTAAGAAGTTTCTTATCCAATACAGTCCTACTCAAGCCCTCCTAGATCTGCCAAGGTCACAGCACACGAAAAATACCTCCTGAATTAATCCTGAGAAACACTTTGTCCTGTTCTGATTCCTTTAGAGTCAACCAGCCTGCAATAAAACTCCCTGTGCTCTCCCTTGCCTGCTGCAGTGAGCCAAGGGGTTAAGAAGCACAGCAAAATGAATATGTAGCTGTTTCACGGGGTTATGATAGAAACTCCAAAGCAATCTGATCAATACGTCCTAAAACCACCCCTGCCATAACCACGATGAGTGAACACACTGAGATTTGAGCCTGAACTGGGGGACTAATTCGGACTTTATTGAAATGAACAAGGACAAATGAGGTGCTACTTTCTCTCCCAGATGCACAATCAATTTTAGACGGGCTGCAGCACCTTTATTGTGGGTTTTTAAGCTGTAAATCACAGCAGAGATTAGGCTTTTCACTCTGGCTCCAGCGACTGTTGGACACCTTGACTCCTTGTGTAGATGACAAAAAGGCAGAAAGCATTTGCATTTTAATACTCTCTGCAACTATATATATATAAAACAAACAAACAATCAAAATACAAACCCAGAATAAAACAAGCAAACAAACAAAAAAACCCCAGCAACAACAAAAGCAACAAAACCACAACCCCCCCCAACAAACAAACAAAACCCCCAAAACAACAACAAAAACAACCAACCAACCAACCAACCGAAAAGCCCACCCCAAAAAAACACAGAAACAGTCTGAGGTTTTGGCACCAGGGTACTCTTTGGCAGTTTTCTAGGTATGTGCCCTATATTTTTTTAAACATTAATCATGTTCAGAGTTTACTTTTTATTTTAGTTTGCATATTTGTGACCTCACATAACCTGGCTGGTTCAACCACATAACCTGGCTGAAAAGTTTGGAAGTGCTTTGAATGGCAAGAACATTCTCAAGACACCCAGTCTGACACCAGGTCATTCCGATTTTACAAGGAGTTTGAGGAGGGCTCAATCCTAAGTTAATTTAAGTCAGCAGTATGACCTTTTATTCTCATTTATACAGTACAAGCTTAAAAAGGCATCAATAGATGGAGGTCTTCCACCAATTAAATGACATTACGGGGAGCTTACTTTAAAATAATTACCCTCCCCCCCAATTTAATTTGGGGAATTTTCATCTAAAAGGCATGCAAAATTATATTTAAATCACAAGGGCTAGAAATTCCTGGGTGTTTCTGACTAATTCATGACATTAATAATCTCTTAGTTTACTGGCTCCCTTTTCTGCTTGCAAATCCAACAACTACCAGAATAAAGCCCACTTAGTGTTGCTTATACTCTTGATATTGCTGAATCTTCAATAATAACAGCAAAAGCCAGTAATACTGAGAGGGGCAAAATTTGCTTCTCCAGACTCAGAAAGAGCCTTTTTACATCTACTTTATGTGACTCGAACAAGGGGTGATGGCCACGACTTGAGGGGCTCCACAGATTCAAGATGAACATCAGGAAATAAAACCAGACACTTCACCAGGAGGACAGTGCAGCACTGGAACAGCTTGTCCAGAGGGTTTTGGGATCTCACCCGTGGAGGATTTTAGGATTTGGTGAGGCAAAACAACAGTGGATCCGATCTACTGCTGGACACGTTATTGTGGTGTGCAGGAGGTTGGACTGGAGATCTCTGCAGGTCCATTCCAAGCAACATTTCTATTGGCATAGGATTCATTTGCCTTGGGATTTGTGCATATTTGGGACATAAGTGAATGGGACAGAAAACAGACACAGAGGTTTGAAGAACATATGCAGAAGGACCTCAGAATTCTTGATGCAAATAGAAATATCTTTTGATGAATAATTGTGTTTGATTTTCGGAATTAATAATTTGCAAGAGTGATTCCCACGTCTCCCAAATTGTTTGGTAGAAGGAGATGAGTTGCCCTTTCCATTTTATTCCAATATTGTGCCTGCTGATCTGAAGGCCCTTTTAGGCCCACTTACTTTAGATGGCTGCAGGAAACAACTTAGAAGTGTTCCTCTAAATGTTGTTAAATCTTCTGAAATATCTTACAACATTACCAGTAAAGGATTCTACAGCAAATATGTGAATGACTAAAATAACTACAGCAAATAGAGTTTCCATCTCTTTACTTTAATGTGCTATTGCTATTAGCATTACTGGACCATTAAGGAAATGCAGTTAGGGATAATTCCTGAATTTTGTTTTCTTCCTGAATGGTCGTCATGGCAGATTAAACAAAAATAAGATTTGAACAGAAATAAAGAAGCTGCTTTGGATAACTTTCATGGATCCCTTCCCGAAGAGGGAGGACAACTGTGGCAGGCAGGTGAAGTATTTTTTGCCAGGCTGAAATTGCATTCTAGGATTAAAAAAAATGTTGGGAATAGCCTTTGGGAGCCTTTGAAAGTAGCAGATATGACGCTGTTGCCTCTTACTCTGAGAGAATACGGAGAAAAGGGAGCCAGAATAGGCTTGATAAATGACAGTCACAGTGACAGACTGGGGCAATGACACTCCCAGCAAGGAGGCAAGATCTGATTTTTCAAGTCCTCCAACACAGCACTTGTAAGGCAAAATTAAAGGGAATACATTAAATTAGTGTGAATAGGCCTGATCCTCTTTCTGTCTCCTGCTAAGGAGTAGGACAAGCTGCAAACCCAGAGAAGGGAGTTAAAAATGACCCAAAAGCAGAAGGACTGGGGACAAAACATGTGCTGAGCTCAAAAAGATCACGATACAACACCAGACACCATCATATGGGCAGCACGTAGGGCTCTGCTCTAAAATCTGTTTTTAGATAGAGGAAATTCAATTTCCACACTTGTCAGTCCTGTGCTGTGCACCAGCTTCTAAAGCACATGCACATGAATGCTGTGTAGTTGTTTTTTTGGAAGATGTTACATGTAAACCTGTCAGAAGGAGCTTTGGTATCTCTGATTTTTTTAAGCACAGTTTGCATTTTTTGGATGCAATAAACAAATACAACCAAACTGACTGGGAGAAAACCCTGTAATTAGGAGAAAAGCTTCAACAAGACTCGATAAAAAGTATGAATATACAAGATACCTGGAAATGTCAGTCATGTGTATGCAGCAGGCACATCTTCCCTAAATACAAGACACGACAACAACAGCTTCATTCTCAGTTCCTACCACATACACTACACTTTTGATATGAGATGCCCTTCTTAGCTGATGTGTCTGAGAGCACAAGATACCCTCAAAGAGGATGGGAGTTGCCTTCAATTATCTAAATCTGTTGAAAGAAGATGGGGGGGGGAAAAGTGTATTGTAAAATCTATTCTCATCTTTAAATTGCAGCAAAAAAAAATCAGATTTTACAGTTACAATTCCAATGAAAGTGTAATCAGAATTAGTCAACTAAAGTGGAATAGGAATTGCTGTTAATGTGAACTGAATGCTTTCTATTCTCAATAAATCCATATGCATATCTGTAATCCAACTATGATATATAATCCCACTTAGCAACTGCAAAAATATCCAACTTTATAGCAAGGAGTTGCTCTGAACTCTTTCCATCAGACCAAAAGGCCAGATTTCCTGATAAATGTGCTCCCAAGCTGTGACAGAGACAGGTTGTTTTAGGAGCACCTGATTCCTTCCCAGCCAAGATCTTCACAGATAAACTGGCAGGAATGATGTTATCAAGATCTACAGGGATAGCCTGACAGGAATAACATTATTGATCTACTTGTAACATGCACTAAAGATGCTGATCACATTTCATGGATGGGATAAAAGTCAGGTTTGGCTCATGGTAACACCAAGTGTAATCATGGAAGTCTTTGTGTTCTTCCAGATCTCAAGAACTACAAAATGTTTCAATTTAAATGACCTCCTATTCATTTTCTCCACTGAAAATGGATGATATGCCAGGATATATGGAGAAATCTCTTGCAGACTTTGCAAACTGCAGTCAGGTTTTTCCTCATTTCATGTTCTTCCTGGAAAGTTGATCCTGGATTCTGTATGAAAGGTGTGTAGCCTGGTGTCCCTGACAATGTGTTTACCTTGAAGGTAATAAGAGGTGTTTATTTCTAGCAGTTTGTGGCAGGGTAATGAGAGTCTGGGGAGCACAAAATTCAATTATGGGAAGTGTGTTATGTATGTATGTTTTCATGATTTGTATTGATCCATGGGCATGACAGATTGGTTATAAATTGGGTAATATATTGGCTTGTAAATGAAATATATTGGACTGCAGGAGCATATTAGGTGGTGTATTGGATTCTCATGGCCACTCTGACATTTTATTTGTGGGTATAAGAGCCTCTGTTACTGTGGGTGGGTGATATAATTGCTTCACAGGGGGATACCTGGGTCATTTATGGAAATAGATTGGCACCACAATATGTCAGGTCACTGGGTGCCCTTGTCATCCCTTGAAGGGAAAGGGTGAGTGTGTCTCTTGGAGAGTGAAGAGTGTCCTCCCAAGCCTGCACAGCCATGGAAACATCACAAGGAAGAGTCTGCTGCTATACAGATTGAAATATTTCAAGGGAGTTTTCTTCAGGACTAAATCTGGATCACGTTCTTCTCAGAAAGCATCAGAGCCACCGCCATGAAAACAAGCAAAAAAACCAAAAGAAACTTCTCAAAACCCAACCAAAAAAACCCTATGAAACTTTCTCATGTAGTCACTGGGTGCACTCAGTGCACATCCCTCTGAAGGGAAAATGCAAAGGAGCAAATTCTAGTGAGGATCAAGCAGGAAGTGGAGAATTTCAAAGGGACAAATGTGGAAAAATCTCCTTTTACAAAGGAATCAAACAAAGGGAATAAGACAACAATTCGTCTCTTTGCACTGATGGTTTTGGTGGCAAAAACACAGAAGTAAATGATGAAAAGTTCGGTTTTTTCTACAGTGGGAAGTGGAAGGAAGATTTATTTCACCTTATTATTTATACTACTTCTTATAGTTGCAAAAGTATTGCAATAATCTTTATACAGCTCAATTATGCCCACAGCCAATTGATATGAGTGATTTCAGGACTTTTTAATATGGTGTTTAAAACCTCCAGTGAAAAATTGTCTTAATGCATGGTATAAAATATATAGCAATCTATTTTAATGTAACTAAGTCCTGGTTTTATTTGTAGCTAAAATGCAGAAAGTACAGAGATTGGGTTTGTATTAGTCTATAGAGATGTTTACCTCGTTCCATTCTGTCAGTATTTCCACTTCTAATTTGGCAAAGGGGTCTTGCACTGATCCTGTTTACTTGTTTATTTCAGGGATTAATTATTTCTTCTGTTCTTGCTTTTTGCCTGTTCTTGGCTGTGTGAAACTCTGTGCTTTGTGCTATCCTGGAGGTTACATCTGTTCATCAAAGTGCCTTCCTCTGAGCTTCAGCTCCTGAGGATCAGCTGTTCAGTTCAGTGGTAATTATGAATTAATTCACTATAGTTATATTTGAGCTGGAGATTTACTGCCTCTGAAATACTCCATGGGACTCAAATCTTGCCACCAGCATTCACCTGCCTGAAATCTCCTTTGGCATCTCATCTTGTAGACAAACCTCTGTGTCAGAACATGAGCAAACAACATTTGTGCAAGGAGATGTTTCTTGTGCAAACCGGATGCACTTGTGAGTTTTCAAATACGTGGCGAGGAACACTTTAAGATGTTGTGATGGAATATAATTTTTCCTCTGCGAAGGAAATATTGAATCTAGAGGTGAATCTTCCAAAAATGAAGGGCAAGACTCAAAAAAGAGTTACAAGGTGATAGTGAGGTTGGTTGTAAAGATGACTGGGTAAAATAGTGTGTCTGTACTGAACTGAAAAGTGCTTTGTACCGGTGCCAGTTTCCATAAGAAGTCCAAGACTTCTGATTATCCCCCTTCTGGAATTATTGGAGTCCAGCTCCCCAGGTCCTTTTTATCCCACAGCCAGAGGTGCTGTGTGTTCTTTGTGCTAGTTATATTGTATTGGTGTTCTATTTGTGTTGCATTTCCTCTGCTGTGAAGATCTTCACCAGACCTTGTGGTTATCAGCTCTCTAAAGAGGAAGAAACTCTGAATTTGATGGTAATTCCTGCCTCCTCTCTTCACTGCTGTCTCTCCTTTGAAGTCTCATCCACATGTGTGATGAACCTGCAGCACACAACCCCTGAGAAAGACAACCTGCCAGCACAGGGTTCTGGTGGCAGCACCACAAGCTGGTGCCAGACCCTGAGGTTGTGCTTGTCTCTCCTGAGACAGCTGTACAAAGGAAAGGAATACTCAGGATTAAATAGCAACCTCTAGCAGGCTTAAGTGTGTTTAGCAGCCTAATGATTTCTGCAATTAGATTTCTTCAGACTAACAATATTTTCCCAGGCAAGAAGGAGGATGATGGGGAGCCTGATGCTTTGCAGCAAATTAAAAGCCAAGTAGTCTTTAAGGTGGGGATATTCATCTACATAAACGTGGTGAAATGAAATGTTCTTAGCACTATTATTTTCACAGAATGATTAAGGTTGGAAAAGATCTCCCAGATCATTGACTCCAACCTTTGACCGATCACCACCTTGTCAATCAGGCCAGAGCACCGAGTGCCATGTCCTGTTGTTTCCTGAACACCTCCAGGAATGGGGACTCCACAACCTCCCTGGGTAAACTCTTGCAATGCCTGAACTCCCTTTCCATGGAGAAATTCTTCCTGATGTCCAATCTGAGCTTCCCCTGGCACAGCTTGAAGCCGCATCCTCTTGTCCTATCACTAGTTTTGTGGGAGAAGAGGCCAACCCTCCCCTGGCAACACCATCCTTTCAGGTAGATGTGGAAAAGAATGAGATCTCCACTGAGTCTCCGTTTCTCCAGGCTAAACACCCCCAGATCCCTCAGCCACTCCTCATATGACTTAGTTCTCTAGGCCCCTCACCAGCACCATTGCCCTTCCCTGGAATGTCCTTCTCATTTCGTACAAGACAACTACACATTTCAGATGGGTAATAAGATATTCCCAAAGATTTTCCTGCCAGGCCAGCAGAACCAGGTATAAAAATATAAGGAAAAGCCACAAGAGGATGCAGGTAGCGTTCATAAGCCAAATATTCTTTCTTCAATGAATGTGAACCATTCATCCACGTTGAATTTTTGACTAGTGTGTTTTTCTGAACCAGGAACAAATCTCACCACCTCTTCCCCTTACAGCCTTGCCTCTCTGACCTGCCTGCTCTGCATCTGGTCAAGGTGCACTGTAACGTGAGATCTTCCAGCTGACAGCTCTTCATTCATGTTTTCCACACTTCACTAAAGTGAAGTGAATATGAAAGTAGAAATTAATGACTTCGTTACCACCAGGAAGTCTCCGAGAAACTCAGAGCAATGCTGCTTTGTAAGAGGAATGAAACCTTCTCCATTTTCACTCGGCTCATTCACACAGGGTCAGTGCTGTGCACTTTGCCTCCCTTTCCAAAGTACTTCTCCCCGGTAACAAGCAACAAGACAAGAGGAAATGGCCTCAAATTGTCCCAGGGGATATTTAGATTCAACAAAGGAAAAATGCCTTCACTGAACAGATGGCTGAGCATTGGAACAGGCTGCCCAGAGAAGTGGTGGAGTCACAGCCCTGGAAGTGTTCAAAATGTGTAGATGTGGCACTTTGGGATGTGTTTTAGTGGTAGACCTGACATTGCTGGGGGTTAGTGGTTAGATTAGATGATCTTAGACACCTTTGACAGCCTTAATGATTCTATGATTCCATGATTCTTTACTCCTGCCCCTCTGATTCTGTCTCTGCTCATGGTGGGATGCAGTGTTGGGAGTTAATATCAGCTTGCACTGCATGTTGCTTCATGTAAAACATATTCTTACCAATTACTGTGGACTCTAATTGAGCTGAACTAAACAATGATGTGTTAACTGGGTTTGCTCCCTGTGACTGGGGGATTTACAAAAGATAACCCATTTAGGGCTCAAGGTGCCTGTGCTAATTGTTTTCCTGAACAATGCATCTTTCCATCACCTTTTCCATTATCCACGTGGATTAACTCCATTGTCTTTGAGAGTAATTGACACTCCTCTTCATTCTTCTATCATCTCATAATAATG
Organism: Empidonax traillii; assembly: GCF_003031625.1. Classification (NCBI taxonomy): domain Eukaryota; kingdom Metazoa; phylum Chordata; class Aves; order Passeriformes; family Tyrannidae; genus Empidonax; species Empidonax traillii. The sequence continues at coordinate 48,263 of NW_020956364.1, read as the reverse complement.
TCAGTGTAAACATAGCCAGAGGTAATTAAATCAGCAAAGGGGATAAATTCTGCAGGCTGTGCAAACAAAAAGGAAAAATCCAGGGAGATTTACTCAATAGTAATGTGAGCTTAATCATCTCATAAGATGCATTAATTGGGATATTATCCAGCTTTGTTTGTAATTTATGTTCCTCGAGTTTTCAAGTGTGGACAGTGGTTGCCCTTAAGTACCAAACTATGATAAACCAAGGCAGTTGTTTACACCTAAACCTTGGCTTAATTTAGGTGATGGTTCATAAATGTTGATAGTGTGACAACAACTAATCCACTCAACCACACTCTCAGATAAAGAAGCCAAACTATTTCTGCTCAAATCAATTCTAATTTTTTTCTGTATCACGAGCTGGAAAAGCGTTATTTGAAGAAAAGAGCAAACGAACCTTTCAAGACTTTCTTTGATAGGCTTCGTCTAAAATGGGTTTGGGGACAGTAATTAAGGCTTAAACTACTTTGTCCATTATCTGCTTATCAGATTGCTTGGAAACCACACAGACAGAGTATATTGTTTCATCTCTCTCTGCCTCCTTTTTCAGGCATAAGTTCTCTTTAGACTGAGTTATGAGTGTAGGAACTTCGTGTTGCTTTGCACAGCATGGAGTATAAAAACACTCTGAGTGCAGATCAGACTCTGGCCTGTATTGTAACACAAATAACTGGTCAATCAGAATATTGATTTAAAATAGCAGCTAAAAATATCTTCACATCATTCAGTTATGAGCAATTATAAGTTGACAGGAATATTTCCAGCTTTTACTTGTTATAATCCCTTGATCATGTGCAAAGCCTTGTTATCCCAGACAGTTACTAATTTTTTTTGTCACAATTTCTGGGAGATAGAGTCAGTCAGAACTCCTGAGACACAGAATTCTACCTTTGAATGGCTGAAAATGAAATTAAAGTTTCCCAAAAGATCCTCAGGTTTTATATTTTTGGTCTAAATGTCTTTTCCAACACCAGAAAATAAGAAAGTCAGGTAAATATCTGGGACAATGAATGAAGGAACATGGTTCCTACTCAATAACAAAGATTCCTGAGGGAACTAGGTTTAATAAGATCCTTCAAAATATTTTCTGGAATTAAAATATATTAAATTAAACAATTAATTATATTTAATTCAATAGAATTAAAACATAATAGTTATATAGAAATATTTTGAGTTGCAAGTCTCATCTACATGAGGCCATAGAGTAAATTCATGCGTCACAGAGGAAGGAGTTATTGGTTTTTAATTGGTAGAAAAGTAAAACATTAAGCAATAATAGGCTATTAGACCATAAACTAATTACTAGAACTGAACAACAAAACTAAACAAATATTTTTTATCTCATCAGCTTCACATTAAATCTCAGCTAATCTTATTGATTTGCTTTTTGACAGTGAAAAGATTCCTTGGGGATAAATGTTTTTATTAAAAGCAGCACACATTTGTCTGCCAGGCTGTCTTTTAAAAACAGACTGTGGGGATACAAAACTGTAGTTCAAGGAACTGAAACAAGTGAGAGCTTCATATTGTCCTTTGACTCCTACAGGGACGGCAGGTCTTTAAACCTACTCAGATGTCCTAAAATGTCCCAATCCAATAATATTTTGTTGATCCAGTTGACCCAGCAGAGTGCAGAGGAAGAGCTGCACTGCTCCCAAACGCTCCTTTCTTTTCTGCAGTGATTATTGTTTTCCAGTATGGTCACATATGACCTGAGATCAAAATTAACCTTTAAGAACGCTCATTATTTGCTCTCCTGTCTTTGCTGGCACAAGAATGTTGTCACTATGGGAAACCTGGTTTATCTAAACCAGGAAAAATAAAAATGCATTTGTAGAATTATTTTGGCTCTAAGCAGGACTTTTCTCACGCTTCATTCTCATTATATGTAATTTCCAATGGTTACAATAGTTCCAAGATATTCTGCCTGATAGTTTGCTTGCTCTTTAGTTTAGCTGAAAATGAAGCCACTGATTTTTACCATTTTCTTTGAAACAATTAAATAGTTTGGGTTTTTTTTAGAAAAAATATCCTGCAAAGAACATGTGTAGTACAATGCCTTCTGAATTCATCATAGCCCACAACACTTCAAATCAGCAGTTTCTTGTGCATTTCTTTGGCTGATGACAGTTTAAGTATCTTCCAAATCTGATCACATGTTCCCATAACTGTTTTATCTGTGGTTTTTGCAGCTAGGTTGCAGACCAGAAACTAATCCAGAATAAAACAACTCACCAAAACTACACTTAAATATGTGAGATTATATTTCTACAGCAAGAGGGCTACATAGAGCTGGAGAGGAGCTTTCCACAAGGGCGTGGAGTGATAGGGAAAAGGGGAATGGCCTTAAACTGAAGGAGGGCAGGTTTAGATTAGATATTGGGAAGAAACTCTTTACTGTGAGGGTGTTGAGACCCTGGCACAGGTTGCCCAGAGAAGCTGTGGCTGTCCCAGCCCTGGAAGTGTTCAAAGCCAGGTTGGATGAAGCTCTGAGCAACCTGGTCCAGTGGAAGGTGTCCCTGCCCATGGCAGGGGGTTGGAATGAGATGATCTTTCAGGTCCCTTCCAACCCAAAACATTCTCCTATTCTGAGATCCTCTGATTACTTTTCAGCTTAAATGTTGCCTTAATGCAGTCCCCCAAATGGTTGCCCACTGAGTCATTCCGGCACAATGCCTGCAGTTGTCAGAACAACCAGCTTGAAAACTTGTGGGAAGGGCAGAGAGACTGAATTTGCTTGAGTGAGCTACAGCAGCAGCACCACTGAATGTGCAAGCATGGAAATAGTTTCGTTTTGCTATGAATGTGAAGTTCTTTATATGGAAAATATATGCAAATGGACCAGATGTACTGAGAGGAGAAAACATAGAAGTCCTGATTTAGCCAAGTACTTAAGCACACTCTTAAAGTTAATCATGTGCTTAAGTCTATTCACTGAAGCACTTGACACATGTGTGTGCTTTTGCTGAGTTAATGTAATAAAGCAGAGACCATAATGACAGTCCTAGGATAAACAGACAGGCTGAGTTGGTAAAAGCAAAGCATATGTGAGCTCCTGCTTCCTATATCCCATCCTAAAGTAGGTCTTTTAACGCAGCAATGCTTCTCGTGCTGCAGGCACTTCTCCCTTTCCCTTGTGCAGGGAGGGAACTCAAGGAGCAGTTTAGACCAGACAGCAAATGCTCCCATGGCCCAGATTCAGTGGCATGACTTGTGCATCATGGACTGAAAGCTCTTTTGTTTCGAGTAACGACCTGTCCTCCTGGCCAGGGGGAGCTGGAAGTTTTCTGAGAGAAACATGCCAAAGGAGTGATGTCTGATAACAAACTGTGATCTCACTCCCCTACGAAGATGCCTGACCATATGGAGTGTTCATCCCACTACAGGGACTTTACTGAAAAGTAATGAACACCTTTTCTCTGCTTACTGCCTGCTACCAAACCCCAAACACCAGAGAATGATTAAGGTTGGAAAAGACCTCTAAAATCGAGTCCAGCCATTTACCCAGCACTGTTATGTTCAACAAGTTGCTCCAAGCCCCTCCAAGCTGGCCTTAAACACTTCCAGCGATGGGGTACCATAACTTCTCTGGGAAACTTGTTCCAGTGTCTCCACACCCTCACCAGTAGAGAATTTCTTCATAATCGGTGTTGCACTCAGTCATTGTGCAGAGCAATTGGTAAACCCCTTAAATCCTCACAGTTATTTTACTACAGTGAGTAAAGCCATCAATTGCTGCCAGAAAAAAAAGAGAATATATCTACTTCATTAATTCAAAGAAAAGCCAGTTGGAGGTTTCAGCGTATTCATTAGAAGACCTCTGGATAAAGATGGCCCAAGTGTCCATGAAAGCAGGTTAATATTTCCATTTTAGAGAGGAAGGACAACTTTTGGGACAACAAGCAGGGAGGGACAACTTTTGGACAGTGGTTCACTGAGACAAGTGGAGCAAGTGAGCTTTACTACTCCCATCTAACATGTTCCATTCCTTGGAAGCATATTAAGGTATCATAAGTACCAGCTACATATTGAATACATGATTGAAGGCATTCAGCTGACAAAATAGTATGTAAGTTAATTTCAACTCATGGTGAAGATGATAAAAATAGATTTTGTATTTATAAATAATACCTAAATCACCATGAAGTGGTGCCAGGAAAAATCTCTGTTGTAACTGGTATAACTGGTATGTTGTAACTGTAAATGGTATAAATTTGCCATGTGGAACAAACGTGTGTGGTCTTGAAACACCACTTGTTCTGAAGTTATGCAATACCATCAAAATATTTCATGGAAATACAGTTGAGTTCAGTTTTAACTGGATCTGAGAAGCTGCAGGACAACATAAAATCAGATCCCTTTTATTCACTCCCTGATCAGTCTGTTTATAATCCTTTTTCACAAGAGAAGAAAGTTTACAAAAACAGTTTACAAAACACAGGAAAAAAAAAAGTTTATTCTTGCAACTTCCATCCCCCATAAATTTTACACTCTTGTGCTCCTATTGACTGAGGGAGAGTTAGTACTGACTTAATGACTGGTCAGAAACAGGCATTTTTTTAGCACAGCTGCTTTACAAGGTAATCTTGGTGTCTGCCCTGGCCACAGGACACATCTGCTGAATAACAATGTTGGACACAGAGATACTTTACTTGGTGCAGGAATAAATGGATTCAACTACATTGACTTCTCCAACACATATTTTACACACCAGATTTCCTATGGCTACAAAATGACAATTACCCATTCCTGTCTTGTTCATGGAGTACCTGAGAGCTCATCCCCGAAATCTAGATGGGTTTTGTAACAGCTTGGAGTGGAACGAATGAGAATGATTCTTTAATGAGAAATCAGTATGACTGTAAAATATACTAAATTAGGATTTTCAGGAGCTGGTATCCACAGCGCACACCTGAGAAAACCACCCTGGGTTCCTGTCAGAGATAATAGAGAGCTCATTTGAGTAGTCAATGACTTCAGGATGTGATTCATCCCCTCAAATAGGCACCTGTGTGTGGTTCAATATAAATTCTGGTGACCAGCTTTTCACTGACTATTTTAAGAGCTTGGAGAGCAATTTCTGAGGCAGACACCCCACTGTAGATGTCTGGAGTTAGGTGAGGGGAATTCATCAGTGTTATAAGCCTTTTGTCTGAGGATTCAAGCCTGACACTGCTGCTGTGTGCATGTTTGGCTCAAATTTGGGTGTGCAAAAATGACTAAAGGACCCTAAGGAGCTTTTAGGACAGAAAATGTGTTCTTCAACACATAAACTGTGTCAGGTCAGCTTTAGCTTCTTTTGTATTCACAGAACAGTAGAATCACTAAGGTTTGAAAAGACCTTTAAAAGATCATCAAACCCAGTCGTCAATCCAGCACCACCACCACGTTCACCACTAAACCACATCCTCAAGTGCCATGTCCACGTGGTTTTTGAGCACTTCCAGGGATGGTGACTCTGTCCATCCAACCACGCAGATTCTGGTTCAAGACTTCTGTGTCTTTCTTCACCTCAAACTCTACTGTAGCTTCTATGGAGCTAAAAGACCAACATTTCTTTTTGCAGTTATGCTCATACATAGTTGGGCTTTTGTAGTGTTTTTAGCATGGTTTCTTGAGAAACTTGACTCTTTTTCTCACACACCATAAGACTGCAGGACCTGCTTGGCCATTTTCATGCTCTACATTCAGCCAGTATTACCTCCAGTCCACTAAAACCAGACCTTCAACAATAATGTCTCTGAAAATGCAGCAAAATTGTTCTATGACTTTATCACTGTTTAGCTTGTCATACCACAGTCCAGTGTGGGAAAGTGTTGCTGGTCCCTTTTTAAAATGTCTAAGTCTCACATTTGTAAACCAATAGAATACAAACAGCAGTTGTATATACCTCTAGTATGTCGGTGATCTTGGATCATCCTCATTCAATCAACTTGCCACAGTACATGGTATTTTTTTAGATGAGAATCAGTATCTCTTCATCAATGCTGGCTTGATACTACAGAAGAACAGGGAAGGGAAATGAGATTATGGCTGAGAAAAAGTTAAATATAAGAGGTACTGAAGAAGAATATCCTATGGTGTTTGCTTGATATTTAATGTCAGATTTTTTTTAAAGTTACCCTACAGTAAGATACTAAAAGAGAAAGGGTTTTTTGATCAACAGCTGAATATTTTTGTTTGGAATGTCAAACCAATGGGCAATCACAGAATCACAGAATAGCTGGTGTTGGAAGGGGCCTCTGGGGATCATCTAGTCCAGTCTAAAGCAAATTATACAGGAACATGTCCAGCTGGGTTTTCAGTGCCTCCAGATGAGTTTATTAACATGGAAAAAGAGGAAGTGTGGGAAAGTGAATTCTTTTGCTCTGAGCTGCAGGTCACTTTGTGTAGAATTGCTGAGTAAAACATAAAAAAACCAGTGAAATCCCCAAACAAAACCTAGTCTGACATTGGCTGCACAGGAAAACGCCACCAGACAGGACTTGGATAAAATTATCTCTGCCAGACATTCCAGCCTGAAAACAAGCAAGAATGGTTTGGGGACATACCTCTTCTATTTTCTGGCTTAAAAATTCATACCATTTTTCCCAAGTTCTATTAGTAAATAGACACGAAATTACCTCTTTGATGATAATCTGGAATCACAAACCTCGATACCTCTGCTATGTATACGTTAGAGGAGGACAGTTTGTTTCCATTCCTTCTCTTCCCCAGCTTGGTTGCAGACTATTCCTTGTGTTCATTCATTCATGCAGCTCCCTGCACGGCTTGCTGGCTGGGAATTCCAAATTGTCAGGACTGCAGAAGCACCAATAACCTCAATTTACTTGAATGACCACTGAATCAAAGTCTGTATTTGCAATTACACCTGCCTGTGTTCGCCTGGGCCATGAAAGACAACTTTATCTCCTTGTAGATGAAAAGCCTCTCCATACGTGAAGCATTGTTATTACTTCAAACCCCAATCCCTAATTTAGAGATCTGAAGTTATTACAAGAACAAGACACGTTTGTCATCTTGCTGTGGATATTGCTTTTAAAATTTATGCTTCGCCGGTTTAAATATGCATTCAAAACACTAAAGGCTTTTTGTTCAAACATTAAGATTGGAGTATTACACTGAAATTCCTTAGTAATAATTAATTTTATGATTCCAGCAGTAAAGCTTCGTGAGCCAAGAACTGAGGGAGGCGCAGGAGGTGCAGGATTTGGCTGACAGCTGATCAATATTTTGTGAGTTTCTGTCTTATTTTGCCAGTTCTTTCAGGCAGGTGTCAGACTTGGAGTTTCAGCGGGATCTGATCTGCTTCCAAACTATCTGAATTGCCAGAGTAAGGGAACAGAGGAGGTCAGTACCAAATCAAGTGGAGCTTTAAAGGCTCAGTTTTGATGCCTCTCTCACTTTGTGTAGTTATTACCACTTGTGTGAGGTGGATCTTGGCTTGTTTTCCTGCAGGTTTCTTTTATCACCACAGCCATGGCTTCTCTCCCTGGTGTAGTGAATTATTTGGGCTGGCACAACTGGGGAACTCAGTGAGAGTGACCCCTCACCTCCCTCCTCCCTCCACCTCTGTTTTTCCAGAGGAAAAAACACAGAAACTGCTTGGATTTCAACATGCATGAATTTATCACAAGCAAGGCATTTAATGCAAGGGAAACAAAGACACCAGGGATGACTTTTGGAGCTAAAACTGTTTGTTGTCCCTTACAGATGAAATCTGATGGTGTAACAGGGGAATGAGACTCAATCAACAGCACAGCACCTCAGCTGGAGACAGAGGTGCCCCCTCCCCACTCTCAGTTAATGTAATTTTTTAAATATTTTTTTTTACATTCAGAGGATTAAGAAGTGACTGACTGCTGAGAAATGAACTCTTAAATCCGGTCAAGCACCAGCAGCCCTGCCTTAGCCCATCAGGGTAAAAAGCAGCCACAGCTTTCTAAAACACTGATGTTTTGACCTATGAAATCAGGAATTTAGGAGCCTTATTGTAACCTGCTTCCAATAACCCTCACCTTGTGTGGGACAATTACCAGCAGATTCAGGCAAGGGTTCATATAAATGTAATTTCTGATGCATCACCTGGGGTAGAGTCAAGAGGAAAATGCCAGCAGAAAAAAAACAACAATGACTCATCTATAAATCCCAGGACTTCCAAATTTAACTGATGTCCCTGTTTATCACTGCTCACTCATTAAGGCAAATTTTGCTATGAACTTTTTCCTCCATGTACAAATATGATTAAATCCATGAACCAGCTCATGTGACACACCTTAGAGGAGTAATTTTAATATTTAGGCTGATATTCATGATATCACAGAATCATAGAGTGGTTTGGGTTGGAAGAGACCTTAAGGATCATCCACTTCCAACCCCCTGCCATGGGCAGGGACACCTCCCACTGGACCAGGTTGCTCAAAGCCCCACCCAGGTAAATAAATTTCAAAATGAGGGTGAAAATAATTTCAAGTGTGAAATTAACTCCTTTTAAAATTTCCAGTAAATATAAGTTACTGATTCCTTTGCTTTGGGTTATAAAAAGGGGGTTTCCAACCAAATCACTTCACTGTGGTGCAAGATTTGATTCATAAAATTAATAAGTTCAAAATTTTCAACATGTCAAAAAAATCAGAGCCAGGACTTGGATTTGATGATCCTTGTGATTCCCCTCCAGTTCGGGATATTCTGTGACTCTGTGATTCTGTGTCTCTAATCTGCAAATTAAATGGCAAAAACTGTGCCTTTTCAAAATGTTTCAGGGTTACCAAATGTGTGTAACAGTAAAATAAATTAAACCGAAATCAAATAAAAATTATTAAATTAAATTTAAAAATGTTTTCTAGTATTTTTATATACTACACGTATTGCTTTGACATGACCATCAGAAAAAATTTTGATGACTCATTTCTCTCATCTAATTGAAGCCCTGATACTTTATCTGCCAAGCATTTATCTCAGCTTTGTAGTTTGTCTTGATTTTTTTAATGTGTTAAGGTTTTCTTTTTTAATATTATATCAGTGTCTTAAAAATCTCAGATGAGAATTTAAATGTGAAAGATTTATTAAAATTAAAAGGTTGTAATTTTGTCACGTTGTCAACATAGTTTGTAATTAAAGCTCTAGCAAAAAGTTGTTTTAACATTTTTTTAAACACAGAAATCTCCAAAATTCTTTAACCACGGCAAAAAAAAATTGCCTCTTTAGGCATCTCTAAGTTGCAACTATTGTACAAACCAGAGGTTTCTTGTTTGCAGGAGTAAATGTTGTGTTTCCATGTAACTGGAGTCAAGGGTAGATCATGTCAGGCTTCATGAAAGATGAGACAATAAATGAATAGAGACGAGAGTTTGGGTGTTCACAGCGTCCCTCATATCCAAGAGGCGTCAAAGGTGTGTCTAAAGCAGCAGAAGGGTGGAAAAATTCTCTTTTAACAGGGAAATAGAGCAGATGCCCAGGCCTTAGAACCATAGAATGGTGTGGGTGAGAAGGGACCTGAAAGATCATCTCGTTCCAACCCCCTGCCATGGGCAGGGACCAGGTTGCTTGCACTGGGCCAGGTTTCTCCAAGCCCTGTCCAACCTGGTCTTAAACACTTCCAGGGCTGGGGCAGCCACAGCGTCTCTGGGCAACCTGTGCCAGGGCCTCACCACCCTCTGAGTAAAGAATTTCCTCCTAATATTTAATTCAACTCTATCCTTCAGCTCACAGCCATTCCCCCTTGTCCTGTCACTCCATGCCCTCATCAAAAGCCACTCCCCAGCTCTCCTGTAGTCCCTTTTGGCACAGGAAGGGGCTCCAAGGTCTTGCTGGAGCCTTCTATTCTCCACCCTGAATAACCCCACCCCTCTCAGCCTGTCTGCAGAGCCTGCTCTGCACTGATTTCAACAGGTCACAGTCTCTAGGTGTGTCTTGCTAAGCCCTGGGCACTGAGAATTTATGTTTAGGGATAGGAGAGGATGCCACAATGGGGAAGATTTTATGAAGTATTTTGGTAGACGTGAAAAACAAAGGAAGATCGCTGTAGGAAATGAAAAATAGATTCAGCTTGGTGGACGAAAAAGATAAGAGAGTTATATACAGGCATGGAGAGAGAGAGAAAACAGGAGCCACAGAGCTGGCAAGTAATAGGCAGATATGACAGACAAAGTGTATGTAACTATTCCTTGCTTTTTTCTAAGAGGAGTTCACACATCCTCAGACAACCCAAATAGAGACTCACACAATGAGACACCACCGAGGGGAAAACAAAAAAGAACAAGTCTGAATGGCAGGGCACAGATTTCGCCATCAGTCAGCTCACACTGCATTTCAGCTGGGAAGTGAACAATCAGATTTCTGCAGCTCGTTTCCAAAACAAGAGAGGAAGCAGCTTCCATCTTCAGCACTACACACAACAACACAAAGGAGAGGAAGGCTGGGAGAAACCTTGTCAACCAGCCCTTCCTTCAGCCCCAAGGCAGCGTAAACTCTGCTGCATCTAAAAAGATCTAATGGAATGTCTGCCTAAGCACTTCTCTAGGGACATCCAACCATGAAATCCACGTGTCATCTCTGTGAAAACTTCCATCCACCTTCACCTTCCCCACAAGACTTCTTTTTTTTTTTTTTTTCCCCCTAGGGTTTGCTAAAATTTAACTGTCAGGGGATGTCAACTCAGTTAGTGAAGTACAGGCATTTAGCACTGTTTGAGATACCCTGAGGTGTCCAAAACATCCACATGGGCTGGCAGATATGACAGAGAAGGCACAGAAGACTCACATCCTTCTGAAAAGGAGGTGAAAGCCAGGAAAAACACTGTAGGAAGTGTCAGATGGTGTGAGGGGTGACAAATGCCCTACAAGTTTCACTGAGCTGTAACTGCAATGTCTAAAATAAATCTCCCTTATAGAATTTGAGCCACCTTGCCACATCCAGGGCTGATGTGGATGCAGCTTTTGGCTGTTCTGAAGTCTGGAAGCAGAATTCCAGATGAACCCACGGCTTCCATTACAGTCACTGGAGATCCAACTCAGATGGCTGATGGAACCAAGACCACCCTTCAGCTGATCAGAGTAAGGACCTACTTTAGGCTGATATGACATACTCTCCATGCTCTCTCAGCTGTCTTTTAAAGATTATGGAAACAGAAGCTAAGTGAACAGGAAGACTTATGCATAGCATCTAAATGGCCTAATATCAGCCAAGAAAGCACATTATTTCTGCTAGTTGTGGGCAAAACTGAAGGGTTGTTCCACATGCCTCTTGTGAAACACATAAAACACAAAGCATTTTGTGCTCCTTGAACTATTTCTCCGTAGTGTTTGTCTTTTATCTGTGTGACTCTAAACTCCTATTCAGCTTGTGAACTGGTGATAAATTAGATCTTCTGCTACAGAGACTGTCTAGTCTGCATTTCTCATTTTTACCTAAAAAAAAATATGGTTATTCACACTCTAAGGATAAAAATATGTGTTTGTCCTTACTGAATTTCAATGTAATTTTTTTTCTTTTTTTTTGAGACTGTCACTCCAGTTTGCCAAGAAAATTTTATCGAGTTTATGCTAAGCATGTTTTCCACCATGTCCTCCTGGTAGCCCCACCCAGCACAGTGATATCTGTAAATCAGATTAGCATATCTTTTACTTCATATTTTAACTCACTGTGCTCTGAAGACTGATAAGTCTCTGACAGTTCGGTCAGGGATTCCTCTGACAGAGATCCACTGAAAATCCCACTGCAAATGTGGTATTTCTACCAGCTGTGCACCTACACCTCATTAGTTCTGTTTAGATCATATTCCCAATAACAATGCCATGAGAAATAGTGTCAAACACCTTTCTAAATCTAATACACAAGATGTCTATTGCTTTTCTATATCTCTGAGGCTTTCACACTGTCAGAGCATGACTTTTAGAGGGCTTGGCACAATATTGCATTGACAAATCTATTTTGGCTTCAACTCATCCTTTTGTTGTCTTCCAAGTGCTCACACACAGATAATTTGTTTGATTATTTGTTCCTGTATTGTTCCTGGAGCTGAAGTTAAGCTGACTGGCCTAGAGTTCCTTGGGATTTCTCTGCACTCTGACTTTTAAAGATGAACATTCAGATTTTCTCCTGCCAGTTGTCTGGGCACTCATTTGCATTTCAGAAGTTCTCACAAATGCCCATGAAGAAATCTGCAGTTCCTTCAGTTTTCAGCCTGAGTACCCTGTCATGAAATTCATGAGACATGAGGGATTTGAAAACTCTGCTTTCTAACTATGACAACTTCTGCTTTTTTCCATTACTTGCTCTCAAATTTCATTTGCAAAGATACCTGGGGTGTGGGATTATTTTTTTTATTTCTTCTAATAAAATGTATAATTTTTTTTCAGTTCTATTTATCTTCAGAACTAAAAAAAAATGCCCTTTTCCAAGCTTAACTTGACCTTATATTTCACAACAAGTTATAGCCTATTCATGAATTTCAGAGTGTTGTTCTCATTTCTTCGCTGATGTTTATGTTCTTCCCAGGAACTCAGAAAAGTTTCTGCTGAGTTAATTTAAGAAATGGTATTGGCTGTGCATAGCTTAGCAGCTGTGTGGTGCAGGAAAGTCTTCAGTATTTCTTTAACATTTCCCCCTTTTCCAGAAATTACTTACAGAGTAAGTCTCTTTTCCGAATTCTCTAACCCATTGAATATTAGATTTTTTTTTTTTTTTAATCTGGAGAAATTTTAAGAAGTATTCCAAATGTTTCAATGTTTATAGGTCTATTATTTATAATTTCATTTGTTTTGGTTTTTGTTTGTTTTTTATTTTGGGGTTTTGTTTGGTTTATTATTATTATTATTATTATTATTATTATTATTATTATTATTATTATTATTATTATTATTATTATTATTATTGGGTTTGGGTTTATTGATAAACCAATAGGAATTTCTCTGGGCCACAGAATTGAGTTTGAGTTGCAGCCACTTTCCAGTTGCTCATAGTAAATAGTCTTGGAAAGCAACATTTAATGGGTCATTAAAAAATTTAGTGCTTTGTTTCTCGAGGTAAATCATAGAACTTCTACGATCATGTGTAAAAGGACCATTTAGACACTTCTGTGTGTTACATAGTCATCCCTTCCTGATATCCATCTCCCATTTACCTTAGGATTAATCTCATTATATGTCACTGCATTGTTCTACTTCTATCCTCTGTGTTAGCAGAGTACAGATATTTGCAAGCAGTTCCTTGGTGCAGCTCTTAAAAAACCAGATTCAACCCAGTCCTGTTTTCGAGGTACCTGGAAACTGGAAAGGCAGTGTCCATCTGGATCTTTTCCTGTCTGAGCTGCCTTTAACCCTCCCAGCATTCCCGCTCCAGTCCAGATCAGCAACGTGAAAATGAAAGCTGAGGCCCTACAGCACTCTTAGTTCAGCGCTCAGACATCACAGACCACAGATCAGAGAATCAGAGAACGGCTTGGGTTGGGAGGGACCTTCAAGATCACCCAGTTCCAATCCCTTTCCACAGACAGGGACACCTTCCACTATCCCAGGTTTCTCCAAGCCCCATCCAACCTGGCCTTGAACACTTCCAGGGACGAGGCAGCCACAGCTTCTCTGGGCAACCTGTGTCACCCTTACAGGGAAGAATTTCTCCCCAATGTCTCATCTAAATCTCTCCTCTTTCAGTTTAACACCATTCCCGCTTATCCTCTCTGCACTCCCTAATAAAGAGTCCCTCCTTATCTTTCTTGGAGCTCCTTTAGGTACTGGAAGGTGCTACAAGCTCTCCCTGGATCCTGCTCTTCTCTAGGCTGAACAGCCCCAGCTCTTTAAGACTTTCTCCACAGTGGAATCTGTAGTATCTGGCTATTAATTCATGAATTAAAAACTCCAACCATCTCATCAATCCTCTGTGGCAGGGAAGTGCAAATTCCTTATCTGTAAAACAAAGGGACAAAAACAGAACAAGTGAATTGGCCAAAGGCACACACAGGAAACAGGTGGAATCAAAGGAAGGTGTCCCTGCCCATGGCAGGGGGATTGGAACAAGGTGATCTCTAAGGTCTCTTCTGCAGATTTCAATCCCTGTATTTAGGATATAACAATGGAAGAAATAACGATGCAGTTTTTGATGTCCGTCATAAATTTGGTTGCTGGATGGATTTCAGTTGGAAGAACTTCCCCAGCCAAACCACGGCTTACAAACTTGATCAGAAGGGTGCTGATGGCCTGGCTGAAATCTGATTACAAAAGATTCAATGATATTGTGGAAACTACACTTGTAATCTTCCACTGCCATGGGTGCAAGGGATGTAATTAGCTGCTGAAATTAATTGCAATCATGCCAGTGGAAGCCAGGCATGTAAAAGGTACGAGTCTCCAGGCTTGTCTGACACAGTGCCATTAATAAGATCCATAATCCCTTCTCCTGGAATGTAGGCAGAGCACATGTGAGTTGTAGTGTGATCAGAGGGGTTTGAAATCAAGAGAGGAGGTAAGTAAAGGAACCTAGGCTTGTGCACTCATGACTATGAGACACAAAGTGTATTCAATAAAGGACGTAGTTTTTATGACACAGAGATATTCCTATGTTAATAGAATATTATTTTTAGTTGAATTCTCTCACACCAATTGAATTTCCTTTTCCCTTTTCTCTCACTTGCTTTCCTCTCTTTAAAAAAAAAAAAACAATATTTTCTCTTATTTCAAAGCATCAAAAAATTATGATGACCCGTAGAAGAAGTATTTTTTCTTTCCAGATTTACAACCTTTTGGAGAAAAGCTAGGAAAAAGTAGCTGGCATATCAAAGTGCAAGCCACGAGCTGTGTGCATTTGCTCTGAGCACACACAGAGATTGACTAGTTGTGGACTCCACGAAGAACTTTAAACAAAAGAACTTGGGGGGGGAATGAAGAGCAGAAAGTAATTATAATGCCAAAGGATAAAGTTTCAAAGATCCTTCTGGGAATTTGTTGCCGAATTTCCATTACAGTTAAATATTGTACTGGTGCAACCCCTATCTGAGGATCACTGAGTTTAATAAGAAAGAACCAGTGGGCTATACAGGAAATCAGAGAAGGGCAATATCTTCCCATAAAACACAGGGAAAAGAGTCATTTGAAGGAACAGTGAAGTACAGGGGTGTGTGGGAAGAGCTTCTCAGACAGGGAATAATTGTGTATTACATTTGTGGCAGTTGTACGCATGAAATAAAACAGCCAAGCAAGAAATAAAAGCATTTTAACATTTATAAGAACACGGAGATGTTACAAGAGTAATATCACCAGCTGGTGCAATTCAGCTAAATTGATAACTGTGGGCAGAAATAGCTGCCTTACCTTAAAAAAATATTAGTTTTCACATTTACTCTGATCATCCTTTTCAGGAGGCAATGACACTGGTTACCATGGAGTGCGCTGTTCCAAGAAATCCACAATATTTGCAAATGTTGAGGGTGGTGACATATTTTATAAGCAGTTTGTGACAAAGAAAAATCTTCCCTGGCTTTACTGATTGATTTTTTTGGTAAAAGTCAGCAGAACAACTCTGACAGAGCCCAGAAAAACAACAACAACAAAAAGCAGCAGCATAAAATTTCAGGGAT
This sequence comes from Empidonax traillii, assembly GCF_003031625.1. Lineage (NCBI taxonomy): Eukaryota > Metazoa > Chordata > Aves > Passeriformes > Tyrannidae > Empidonax > Empidonax traillii. The sequence continues at coordinate 32,668 of NW_020956364.1, read as the reverse complement.
GTAAACATATAAGCAAGCCCACACAAGGTGTTTGTTACTGTATAAGGTGACAAGCTAAAGCAGCAATTAGGGTATGTTTTTTTGGGGGCACTTTCTCTAACGGTTCATTTCTGCTGAAATAATTGACACTGTTGTGACATTTTCCCTGATTTCCAGAGCTGGTGATTTCCCAGCCACCTTGGAGCACTGAGTACAATTTCAAAGGCCCTTTCCAGCTCTGTGTAGCCCTTGTGAGCCCCTCAAAACGGATCAGCGCTTTGGATGAGGCTTTGGCCCAGCTGAAATCAGTCAGAAAAATTCCCCTGACTTCAGCGGGGTCAGAATTTCATCCCTCGGCCTTCATCTCCCTTTCTCTTAGAGGAATGTTATTTTTAAAGCCTCCCTGCCATACTTTGTGCCTATTTATAAAGGGAAGATGTCAAAGGGCGCCTCTTCCCTCCTTTCAGACCTACAGCCGTGGGTTCTTTTGCCTGGCAAAGGTCCCCTCAGCCGGGACACTCAAGGCAGAGGTTTCATTAGGAAGGGTGAACCAGCAGCAATCAAGAGGTCACCACCCAGAGGGTTTTGAAAACCCTCAGTCCTCCAAAGCAGAACATATCCCAGTAGGACTGAGAGGGAACGCTGCCTTCAAGTCCTCTGTGTGTTTTAGAGCTCTTTTGTACGGAATGACTTTATTTTTGAGAGGTTGGGGGGATGAGAGGAGATATCAGCAGGTCTCCAGCTGCCTTATCCAAGGTCTCGGGCCCCTTTTGAGGATCACTGGTTACAAAGGAGGATGTGGGTGGGCATCATTAGAGTTGCCCCACACATATCAATAGCCAATTAGGGAACATAACTCAGTTTGATCCGCTGCATACAGGGAAAGAGTAAATGGCTTTGTATGAATAAATCAGTTCAAGAGAATTATTTCTCCCTCTTAAGAAATTATAAATGGTTCTATCAAGTGCCATTATCGGCTGGAGCGGAAATAAAATCTGACATTTGTCTCTAGAGCCTTTTACATTAAAGCATGATTTTTACAATTACATTCTCCAAACTTTTAGTTCTCTAATGGCAGAAAAGGAGGCATAAGGGCAGCAGTCAGCAAAGAAATGAGGCTCATTATCATGCATGTGAAAATTAAAGGGATACTTAGGAAAATTCAGGAACAAAGAAAGGTTATATCCCAATCTTCAGGACTCTGGATGCAGGCAATATTTTTAGACCAAATGCTCACTTTTCTGTAGTTAATAGGAGTATCTGACTGCATTTGGAGAGAAGAGAAGAAAACTTTTGGAAAAAATTGGATTTACAAGTCATAGGAACTTAAAAAGTTAATAATATTATAGGCAAGTTATCATAAATAGGGCGCTTTTGGATGTCTTTTTACACCTTTATGTGAACTATATGGAACTGGCCATATAGGGTCCTGCACCAAATGAGTGATCACTTTGATTCACTCTCATGGTTCAGATGATTTTTATTAGTGTCTATTTGAAGCAAAAAAAAAAAGTTATTGGCTGTTGTATTTCTATTCACAAGATGAAGTTGGTTTTAAAATTCATCCTTCTTATTCCACCTGAATCAACCTGACCCTTGGAATGGGTACAGGGGTTGATGAAAACAATGCAGTCCTACAGCAGGTTGTGAAGGCACCAGTACCAAACACTGTAGAACATCACCAGTCACTGAATCACAGAATCTCAGCAATGGTTCGGCTTGCAGGGGATCTCTGGAGATCTCATGTCCAGGAGTGACCTGGAAAGAACTGTGAGTTTCTACTGGACTTTGACCCACAGTCTCTGTTGAGCTGGTTGGGGTCTCTTAATGAGTGTATGGAGATTGGGCAGGGACTCCACAGACATGGACCAACATCAAAATCAGCGTTGGCATCTGAAGCCTTCAATGTAGAGATTGTTCAGGGAGGGTTCTTTTGAATATGTTCAATTCATTTCTCTGCTTCCTGGCTTGTGGATGCACTGTTAAAACCTTGCTTAGTGTAATTTTAGTAAATATTAATTTTTTTCCTGTATTTACGTAAAATATTTACCTCATAATCACAGAATCACAGTATGGTGAGGTTTGGAAGGGAGATCATCCTGTGCAACCCCCTGCCAAGGTCACATGGATCAGGTGACACAGGAACATGTCCAGGTGGGTTTGGAATATCTCCAGAAAGAGAGACTCCACACCCTCCCTGGGCAGCTGTTCCAGTGCTCTGCCACCCTCCGTGGAAAGAAGTTCTTCCTTGTGTTGAGGTGGAACTTCTTGTGTTTTAGTTTATGGCCATTACTCCTCATCCTATTGCTGGGCATCGCTGAAAAGAGTCTGGCCCCATCCTCTGACACCTGCCTTTGAGATATTTATAAGTATTGATGAGATCCTCTCTAAGTCTTCTCTTCTTTAGGCCAAACAGGCCCAGCTCTCACAGTCTCTCCTCACAGGAGGGATGCTCCAGCCCCCTCATCCTCTCTGTGGCCTCTGCTGGATGATTATTTCATTAGTTTACCTTTTCTATGCTGCAAATGGATGCTCATAGATGCTCGTGTTGGGACAAAAAGCTTCTCTAGGTTTCATTCTTACAGATCTTTACTGTTCCTTAGGACAAAACATCCAGGTCATAAATGCATCGTGCTAAAACAGGGGCTCTCCCAGTGCACCCCCAGGGAAAGCACAGGGGGTCAGCAGACCTTGTAATGAATGCTCATCACTGCATAACACTTCATCTTCACTTCTCTCTAATTAACACTAAAATAGCACTCAGAACAGACTGGTTTTACATAAAAAGGAATTCCTGATAGAGATTGGCATTTATAATTAATAGCCAGCCAGCTCAAGTGCTGGCTCTTTACTTTTAAGTGCTCCATTATTATAATTTCCCCTGAAATTCATTGTAATAACACTGATCACAAAGAGACCATTTCTCTTTGGTTTAAGGAGCTGCTGTCAGTGATGGCAAGGCAAAGATTTGACCTACATGAGAACATAAGGGCAAGGGCATGTTTTAGTGCTTGGACATATGGAGTTACAAGAGACTTGTGTATTGTGATGACAGCACTCAGCTCTGCAGTTGATATAAAGGAGATGTTCAAATTCCTCCTGCTACAGAAGCCTCTCTTGACTTAATAGCGTTGCATTGGAACCATCTCAAGCCTTTGTGCCTAAAAATCCTAGCTAAAGAAACACTGGGAAATTTTTCTATGAAGAAAACCCCAGAAGTACTGGGCTTGTGTTTGACCCCCAAATTGTTTGACAGAAGTGAGGGAATTAGCTGGTCCCTTCCAATGACCATCCACATAATACTGCAGATTATTTACAGATGGTGTGAGGGTTGGTTTTGGCCTCCTTAAATTGTGAGATGGTGCATTTGGATCTCCTGTTTCTTCCCCTTTTTTGGCACTCGCTGCCTCAGACAGTGTGACCTGATTTCTTCAAGACAAATGGAGTCATTGAATCACAGTGGGTTGGGCTGGAAGGGATCTTAGAAATAATTAATTCCAACCCCTCTGCTATGGTCTGGGACACATTTCACTAGACCAGGTGAGAATGGGTGGTTGATATGTGCAACAGCAGAAAGCATTTAGGGGTCCAGCTTACACCCGTGATTCACTGGAGTGAGGAAAACATGACATGTAAAATGTATAAACTATTTAATGCACACAGCAGTCAGACATTGCCTTGGCCACTCTTTCATCCTATCATCTTCGATTAAGAGCTGTGGACAACAAAGTTAAAGGTTAATTAAAGTGCAAAACAGCCTCACATTTGTAAAATAAAATTACCTCTTTAAAAATCCCGTAATTAGGAAAATAATCTAATAATGGTTCCCGGCCAGAGGCAGAAGAAGATTTCTGAGTTAAACTCAATTTTTCAAGCTAAGGGAAATATCTAGCCTAACTCACATACCTAAGTGGTGAGAGATTTCAAATAATAATGTGCTCCCAAGGTGAAAAGGGATTCCAATCCCTTTTAGTGCTGCCACAGACCTCTCAGAGATGACAAAAAATGAAACCAGTCTCATAAAACCGATGTCCAATTTGCTTAAACTTCCTGAGGGAACTCCCTCAGAGCTTCAGGATATGCATGATGCAGGTTCCTTCATCACTCCAGTCTGGGTGGATGAGAAATTATGGGCAGTCAAGGGCTGAAATGTCCTCGGATTTTTATTTTTTTTCTCCTAAAGCTCTCATTTAAAATAAAAACAAGTAGAAAGGACAAAAAAAAAAATCAGTCTGGAATAAGTCTCTTGCTGCTGGTTTCTGCAGAGATGGAGAGAAAAAGATTAACCCAAGCAATACCTGTTATCCATATAATCTGCTTACAAACCAAGCTGTGGACTTTTATATCCTCTGAGAGGCTGTTCCACCACAAATAATTGTGCCCTATAAAACTGGACTGAATCTTGCTATGTAATACCCACAACCCTAAAAAGTTGCCAACTTCCTCTTGGAAATAATTCAAAATCCTTAATACAAAGACTATTTCTCACTTGTGTAACAACTTCCACCCCAAGATCTCGTATCATATTCCTAAATAAGATTCAAAATTCATGTGCATGAATAGCTCACCTTTAGCTTTTGCAAGGGCAAATAGAGAAATGGAGTAATTTATTTAGCTGACATTGTAAGGGCACTGACTTAGCTGAAAATAGAGTCCAGATCTCCTGATTCGTAGCCCTGTGCTGGAGAGACCACACTACTACTCCCAAGCAACCTCCCAAGAAGCCCATAAAATTCAGAAGTGGCAGCTCTATATATAATGCTGATCCAACATTTGCTGTGGGTAATGTTTTACACTATATCTGTTGCAAATCATTTCTTTTCAAGCATTTCCTCTGTCTGTACCTAATGATTTATTCAGCCTTTGTTGCCTGATGTGAATCTTCCTCTGAAAAAACAATATGCAAATCCATAAAAGTGCAACTTCAGGGGTTTTACCTTTTCTTGTCTTTTTTTTTTTTTCTTTTCTTTTGTAATTTTATTTCATTTTATTCGAATCATAAATTTTTACGTCGTGGGAATGAACATTAAGAAACCTGAAGCAAACACTTTCTACGCTAATTTATTTCAGCTGACAAATACTGTAGTTTCCCTTCCCCTCAGAATTTTCCCACAAAAATGGAAATGACAAAAGGAAAAGATGCCAAGAATGTTTTTAAGGCAGTGCTTGGAAATGGGAGGCTGGAGAGGAAAATGGCATCTATCTGGTTGCAACGTTTGAAGGATATTTACTAATCTTTTAATTGGTAAAGGTTAATGCACCTGCCTATTGCTCATGACAACACACACGATTTCCAAGTGGAGCCGCAGTGATTTTATAGAGAAAAGTCCTTTTTGAAAGGCCAAAAAGGAAATAGATGTTGCTTCAGTAAATAGACAAGATAAAATATCCCTGTCCTAAATCAGAGGGCTGGAAAGAAGTAGGTTTTTTGGGACATGATAGAATAAGTGACAAAGCTTACAACTGAACCCCAAACCACTTAGAGGTTTAGTTGATCTAATTACCTTAATGTTAGTCATCCAAGAGTTGAGTTTGAACCTAAGCACCATAGTCTGTATATCAAAGGGAAAAGGGTGATTAAAAGATCCTAAATAGATGATAGAGATATGGAAGGTTGGTAGATTGAAGGAGAGTAGGTTTAGATATCAGGAAGAAATTCTTTACTGGGAGGGTGGTGAGGGCAAACCCTTGATTGATGTGGCAGAGAGGCAATAGTTTCATCCAGAAAACAGGTATTTTAGGAGGACTGCAGCTCCCCATCTGCTGATAGAGTGCTTAATTACAATGTAATTATTGCTCATTTTTATGAATTAAAGATTGTATTCCTACCCCGCTTCTGAGTTAGGATGGTAATGGCACCTCTTACCTTTGATGTTTAATTTTTGAAACCACATTGTATTTTTTCTCAGTGATAACCTGCAGGCTTAGGGGGATTTTCTGGTAAATAACCAGAAACACAGCTCACTCTTCCCTTCCAAAATTACCACAAATTCCCATTTACTATGATCCTATCACAAGACTTAAATTAGAAATAGGTTCTGATGGCTTAAAACTGGTTTCCTTCATGCAAAACAATTTATTGACTCCCTTGAATTTTAACAACCATCCAGAAGTAAACTTTTCTGATGGGAGGTGAGTAGAAGAGCTGCAAAAGTACACGAGCTCTTGGCACATCTGATGAAGTTCTGCATCTGTAGAGTTTTCCCATCTTCCCTTTCTCCTGCAGTCCAGGTTCTGGATAAGTCCAGTCCTACATACCCAGGCTTTGTGTCTTATCTCCTTTTAAAGACTGGAAATTTTGGAGGGTCAAAACCTTTTCCTTCTGTTTGGAATGTGTTAAGCTGATCCATCAGTAAGGCATCTAAACTTGTGCAAACAAGATGTGATTCCACGCACTAATAAAACATCATCCTTCCCTGAATTCAGCAACTACTGGTACTTGCTCAGGTCCCCATTTTCCCAGGATTTCAGCAGTTTTCATCAGTCTGGGATACTTAGTTTTTACACTTCAATAGTGGAGATGATGTAATTACTGAAGTTTTCAGTAATTCATTCAGTAAATCCCATTCCAAGGATGGACACACCATTCCTGGAAGTGTCCAAGGCCAGGCTGGATGGGGATCTGAGCCACCTGGTCTAGTGGAAGGTGTCCCTGCTCATGGCAGGGGGTTGGAATGAGATGATCTTTAATGTCTCCTCCAACCCAAACTGTCCTGGGATTCTATGAAACATCTCTGAGTAACTTTTTGGTTTTAACTTCCCTTTTAGAGGAAATGGAGGTTGTTTTCCAAAGTGTGCAATGAAGAATTCAGGTTTTCCATTTGTATCTCAGTGATTTATCTCTGATTTATCCCCGGCCAATTGCTCCTTTTCTATAAAATATAAATTATATCATGTCATATGACTTATAAAGATAAAACAATCCTTGATTATGAGGGATCAGACTCCTCAGCAACAGAGACTGTGGCATTAAATTAAAAGGACCTGCAGTAACAGCTCTGCAAGGATTCACACTGGATTGTCTGAATGTGTCTGGAGACCAAAGGTGGGAAAATCTCTTTCCCCTTCCTCAGTCAACCATTAAAATGTACTTTGTGACAAGTAAATACAGAAATAAAACTCACCCTAAGCCTACACATCTCAAGTGGACAATATCACAGTGTTGGAAAAGGAGGGATTGCTGGATTAGCACTCACAATAAAGGTTCCCTGCCTGACACTTTTCTATTCTTTGGTCTGGCTGTATTTTGATGCCTTTCTTGCTTTCTACATGTTCACACTCTGTTGGTTTTTTACTCATGGAAAGCTGTCTTTTAAACAGAATTCCTCTCACTTGCCTGCATCTTTCAGTAAAAAATAAAAAAAATAAATAAAAAGGAAAGGAGAAAGAAAAGTCTGACTAGGAAGAAGTTGGTTGAGTTTCTCAGAACACCTGAGGCTTTAAATATAACTTATCAAAGGCAATGCACTGATCCCTACTCAACATCAGAACTGGGTTAGTTCTTCCCAGTTCGTGTGTCTGGGTTTTGGCTGTAGCCCAATTTTGTGGGGTTTAGAAACAAACCCAGCAGTCCCATCTCACCCAAACCTTCTTTAGGTGGTGTAAAAACCCCCATAAGGCATGAGTTGGCCTGTGTCCTCACATGATGACCACAAGGAAAGGCTCTCTGGCCATGTCATAACAAAACCACAGCTCACAGAATTTATATTCAGTCATTGTGATTCAGGCAAACATCACTTTTAGACAATTAGTGTTCAGGGGAAAGTTAAAAGTTCCTGGGACTGCTCCTGGCTTCTCCCATTTTCTTCCCAAGCTGCTCTGATGTCCCCTTTTCTGTTTGGATCACCGTTTCTCTATAGATTGATTTCTTGCAGTGCCTGGGACAACTTACTCCTCATATTCTCCTTCCAGGAACAAACAATTCCAGATTATTTCTCATATCCTCTTCACACAAATGCTACCAGGTGATGTGGATCCCCATTTCCCCCTGCACAGGGTCTGAAGTGTTCAGCTACTTGGTCACATTTTTAGCTGCAACCACTTTTTACCTCTTTTCTTTGAAGAGGTGGTGGCCTAGCAGTTAGCTGTTTAATCTTGGCCTTGTTAAGCAGTTCACTTGATCCTGCTATGCCTCAGTTTACACACTTTCAATTTGGGGTTAATGATAATAATCTATGACCTGTTTCTCTCCTGGGACAGCCAGGAAATTAATTAATTAATGTGACTTGCAACCGCCAGCTGAGAAGGAGTGGAAGGAGTGCTGGTCATGGCCATATAGTTTGAGAGGCCCCAAGAAAATAGAGCTTAATTTGGGAGGTGAGAGCCAACAACTAATATTTGAGGATTTCACGGAGCTTGGTTTTAAAATATGTATTTTGGGCACCTGTCTTCTCCAAAGGGCCTGCCAAAGCATTTGACGCAGAAAAACAATGCGAAATGGCTGTCAAATGAACCTGCACCACATTAAAAGGAGAGGAAATTTAAATGTGGTGACTCATACAAGCTGCTGAAAGCCTGTCACAGCAGCCCAGGGCAAGTGTCTTTTATTCCTGGCAGCACAAAGCCCAGTTGATTGATCCCAAAGCCTTGTGAATTCAGCAGAAAGACTCCCAAGCTACCTCAGACTAATTAGCTTTTCTGTCAGTCTGAACATTGTCAGTCACAAGAGACTTTAAATACCAGGACTTTGGAGTCTCTGGCTTGGATAGCAAAATATTGAGCTTTCCCAACCCACCCAAAGCATCCTGGGGTTCTACAACAAAGTTTGGTCCTGCAGCACAAATTCTAAACTTCTCAAAGGTGGAGATCTGCATAGTGTGTGACTGACTCTTTGTGTTCAGGTCACAGAAGGGAAGGCTGGCAGGATGCGGGTGAATTATGTTAATGGACGTGAAAAATTCAGGGTTTTCCTTTCTGTAAAAGTTGCTCAGTGCCCGAAGGGAGCCTGAAAGCTCTCTGTGAGAAGCCTGTCAGAGCTCCCACAGCCAGTGGTTTGGATCTTTGATGTCTCCAGGGCAGTCTGTGGCTTCCTCTGTCCGCTGCTGCAGTGACAAAGCCATGGCCATGGCTTGGGCAGAAGGGCTGCAAAATCCCACGGTGCATAAAGCACCGAGCTGGAGTTCAACATCATGGTCTGCCTGTTGGAAGCAAGGCAGTTTAGTCACCCTGTTCCTCAACCTCCTTGTGCTCTCCTATGTCTCTTTATTCATTTTTTATTTGCCTTCTCTGTTTTGGTCATTGGCACTCTGAGACCCCGGCCATTTCTTACTTCTGTTTGATATCACAGTTTCTACTACATTTCCCCTTCCCCCCTGGATATTTGCACAAAGCCAGTGGATCCACCAACGGATTGATTATTTTTATGCAAGAATTCATATGGGTGAGTAAGTGTTTGAAGCAGGCAGCCTTTGATGTACCACTAGGTCAAGGATTCTCACCGCTGCTTTTGAAGGCAGCAGGATTCCCTTTTGTGAAAGGTACTCCCTGGCTTGTATCTTTGCTTTGCTACTGTCTGGTTATAAAGTTATCTTGCACTTCTACAACCTTTTATAGAATCTGTGGGTCAAAGTCCTAGCAGGGAAAACCAGTGCACCTCTACTGATGTCAACAGAAAAATGGCAATGCTCATTAGATAAACATCTACCGTATTAGATGTTATTTATTATCATTTTTTGTGCTATCAGTTTGCAATTTACTGTTATTACTGTTATTTATTATCGGGCTTGTTTCCTCAGACATTATGAATCCTCCTTCCTTAAATGGCTTTGGACATCCATTACACCCCCAAGGCAGCAAAATGGAAATATGAAGAAGCTTAGATGGTATTTTCAAGACACCTAATTAGTTCACATCCTAAAAACCATAATGTGATGGATCTGTTGTGCATCTTTGACTGATAGTGAGGCCGTGCCAGACTGGGGATAATGACTGGGTCCCATCTGTGCACAGGGAGGTGGCAGTGAGCTGGAGATGCCTTGTGATGGAGCTACTGTCAGAGGGGTTATAGTGGTGCAAAAGCTCCATGTTTGGTGCAAGATTCATGCGCACAAATTTCTCACTGAAAGCGTAAAATCTGACCTGTCAAAATCTCGCTGGTCAAAAGCTTCTTTTCAGGAGTTTTCTCTGGCTGTAACTCGAGGAATGAGGCACCTGCTTCTGTCTCTGGCTTGTGTGGAATGGATTTGGGCAGGGGGAGAGGTGTTTGCAGATAATGGCTTTGCTGCACATGGCTCAGCAAGCACTAAGAAAGGGCTGGAAAGAGTCTGTGAGCAGGTGCTGCTCCAACCACTCCATCACGCTGCCTTCTGGAGGCAAGGAGACCATCACTTTGAGATTGCTGGGATCATTTTAGACGGATTGGAAGGGGTGAGCTGTTTCCCTGTGCCTACAGCCAAGACCCAGTGACTGCCCACTGAGGTATGGCCTAATTTTCCACCCTGCTACCCATCCCAATCACTCAGAGATCATGGATACATGGAAATACTGCCATGTTATTAGAGCATGATGGACGTCCCGCTTAGTGAGTTTTCATTTTCATGGGTAACGAGCAGAAGAGGCCTCTCCTTAATGCTGACTCTCCAGAACAATGGCAAAGGGGCTCAGACATGCCTAAATAATGTTCTTCCATAATAGTGTTATTTAGCAGGAATCGATGTTCACACCTGTTTATTTCTCTTCCAGACACAAATGGAAACAGTGTGCACAATTAATACAGTTAAATTGAAAAATAGCACAGTATTGATTAGCCAACTTTCCATTATGCTGTACAACATCATTCAATCTCTCCTGGACACCAGGAGAAACCTAATGGGCTCTTATTTATCACAGCTTAAGAAATCCCTGTGGCAAACTGCTTCAACCCAATACAGTAAATCTCGGGAATTTTGTTTCATCCCACTAATGAGTATCTTTGCTGCTTGGACTATGAGGGAAAGTCACATCCCAAGTGCTAGTGCCCTTTTTCAGAAGTGTTTGGCTCCTGGCAGTGACTAATTTGTTGAATTATTGGCCTCAGCTGCTGTGTTTTGAGGTGTGTTGTGTGTAAAACCCAGGTCTAGTTCTCGTCATTTTTCTGTTCAAACTCTTAGAACCCAAATTCCAGGCATTTCTTCTGTTTAGGATCTAAATCCCCTGCTGGGGATGCTCAGGGCTGATTTGACTTCAAATGGAGAGTGAGACAACTTAAAACACAGATGTATTTAAAAAGCTGCTCTCAGTTATCTCTCATCTCCGATCTGCTGCTGGCTTTGCTTGTTTTGACATCAGCACTGGGCAGAATTCCAGCTGTGATCCTACAGCACTTTCCAGAGCAAATAGAAGGCTTTGATTAGAAATTCTTGTGCAGGGTGTCTACTGACACCCTGATCTGCAGAAGAGCTCAACCCAACTGATAAGTGACAACATGCCAAAGATTTCCAGGGACATCATAGATTTGTAGTTTCACAGTAGAAACATTTGTGGCCACTTAGGATGAGGGTCTCACACAATTTTTGATGTTCAGTGTGATTACAGGTCCAGAGTGATAAGAGACTTGTGAGTTTTGTCCTTTGAATGTTGTGGGTGGGCTTTAAGTGACACTCAGAGCACAGTTTTTCGTAGAATATCCTGAAGTGGAAGGGACTCACAAGGATCATCGAGTTCAGCTCCTGACAACCACACAAGGGAACGTGAAAGTTAAACTGTGCATCTAAGAGTGTTGTCCAAACTTCTTGAACACTGACAGGCTTGAGGTCATGACCCTTTCCTTTGGAGCTTATTCCAGTGCTTGACCAAGCTCTCAGTGAAGATCTTTTTCCAAATATTCAATCTGAACTTCCCCTGTCACTGAAGAGATCAGCACCTTTCTCTCTGCTGCCTCTCAGGAGAAAGTGGTAGACAGCAATAAGTTCACCCTTCTGTTTATTTTTTTTTTTAACTTATTTTGATGCTTCTGTAATAATAACTAGCCTTTAGTAGGTTTGTAATAAAATTACATTATTTTTAATCATTTATAAAAGAAAGAGTAAAACCATTAATACCCAGGTGTTTTCAATGAAAAATCAATGAATTAGCAGTGCTTTTCAAGCATTTTTTGCAGACTTTGACTGGTGGTTTCTAAGAGGCCACTTCTAAGGATGATTACTGAGAGCAACATTAAAAAAAACCACAGGGCATTTTGAGTTCCAGTTTGTGTTTTGCCATGTGAAAAATCTATATTTACGACATCCTTAGAGTCACAGAACCTCTAGTGGAAAATGTTCAGGGAACAGCAAACCAGAATGGGTTGAAAAACAGTGGCAAAAGGTAGTGGGAAATATGCCCTGAAGTTATACAGGAATTCCACTGCTCCACACAAGGCCTTTGTGGATTTAAGAAGTCCTATAAATGTACTTTACCACATTACAGAGACACTAAAATGTAAAGACCCAGTTCAAACTACCTGTGCTTGTGCTGGGATTTACGAGTTTAGTGGTTTAGTGAAGATTTACAGCCTCAATATTATTTAGAATTCGTGGGTTTCCCACAGATTTTGTTACTGTGTGTTCCTCAGATGCTAAGCCTTCATTTCTAAAACAATGGAACTCTTCTATTTCTGATTGCTCAAACAGCCTTCTCAAAAAGAGATGTGTAAAGGGAAACTTTCTGGGTTTGTAAAAATAATAATTCTGTCGGGCAAAATGTATTTATTTTCCTAAATTTTAGATGGAAAGGATGAAGAGAGCGCATATTACAGGGGCTTGTGAAACTTCACCTGAAGAATCAACCAAGTTTCTTTGGTGAGTGTCCCATATCACATGGACTGTGAGCATTGTGGTGGGAATAATGCTGAAGAGGAGACACAGGTAAACTTGATCCCTCAACATCTGCCTCAATATTCCTGCCTAGAAGTGCCAAAACCAGCATAAATTTCTGAGATCACCGATGCTGAACAGAGAACTCGCTTTTCAATCTCAGATCAGCCAGAATTTACGCATTGCAAGCACGGTGCCATATTCCTTCTCCTGCCCCCACGAGCACAGGGATGAGGTTGCAGGTCAGCAGATCCTTTAATTGCCCCATCCAACACATCTTTGCATGGGATTTACCTGGCTTAAGGTGGGAAGAAGGTGTCAACAACAGTACTGTTCCTCTGGGAACGCCTTCTAACCATGGCCAAGACATGAGGCCTCTTCCATGGCAAAGGATCATACAGTGATAGAATGGTTTGGGTTGGATGGGACCCTCATTCCATTCCACCCCCCCTGCCATGGGCAGGGACACCTTCCACTAGACCAGGTTGCTCAGAGTCCCATCCAGCCTGGCCTTGAACACTTCCAGGGATGGGGGAGCCACAGCTTCTCTGGGCAACCTGTGCCAGGGCCTTTCCACCCTCTCAGAAAAGAATTTTTTCCTAATAGGTAATATAAATGTGCCCTCTTTCAGTTTAATAAAAAATCTCTCTCCATCTTTTTTGAAGGCTCCTTTCCAGAAGGCCACAATTAGATCACTCTTGAGCCTTCTCTCCTCCAGGCTGAACAATCCCAATTCTCACAGCCTTTCCTCACAGGAGAAGTTCTCCATCAGCTTGGTGGCCTCCCCTGGACTCATTCCAACAGGTCCACATCCTTCCTGTGCACTTGTCACAGCCAAGGGAATTGCAGAGGTTGATGAAGGCCGAGCACTTCCCAAAAGACCAGACAAAAAGATGAGGCTTTACTTTCTGAGAGTTCATGTGACAGAGAAGCACCAATCAGTGATAATACAAGGCACACATCTCACCAACAGACATTGGAAACCTGTCAGTCCCACCTCTGCCACTCACTCAAAAGAATGGGAACCATTATTCCTAATTACCTGGGAGCTGAAACACAGTTTATCAATTTACTTAGAGGTACAGAGCTTGCTCCTGGGTGCAGAGAATTAATTTCCTTCCAGTAATGCCTGGGAAAGCAGGAGATTGGCTCTGGTTGATTTACAGTGTCAGCATCTTTTTGTTATTATTTCACCAGCAACATCCATTTAATCATAAGGCATCTAGAAACTGAATACAAAAGGAGACTTTTCATTATTCATAGAAGGTATCTTCCCCAATCACAGATTTTTTTTTTGTTAATAAGAACTATCACTAAAAAAATAAATAAAATTGCTCAGGATACCCTCATAGGGTACTTTATTTATTTATTACTTATTTTTAATACCTAAAAGGATGTTGAAGATCAGAAAAATTCTTTTCTGTTGCTCTGAGCTGGAGGATAGAAGTACAATTTTTTTTTTTTTTTTTAGATTATCTTTCCTTAGACATGTGAAAGTTTGATTTTTTTTGTTTTAAAGTACAGTATTACAAGAGGGGGAAGAAGTTTTTGGCCTCTGCAGTGTAACTGCTACCTGTGGTCTTATTGCTGCTCAGTGAATTATGCACAATCCACCCCTGTGCCAAGGCTCACCTGTGTCCTCCACAGAAGCAATTAAGTATTTTAAGTCTGAACTTTGACAGAAATTTGTCAATAAAATCCCATTTTTCACTGACGTGTGTCAATTTGGTTTTTTGTAAGCTTTCAGGTTGGAAAGTGTTCAGGGGGAAAAGTATTTAATTATTCTGCAATTTCTGGCAAGAGTGGTTGATTGATAGCTTGAGATTATTTGTCAAAGTGAAATTTTCCAGGAAAAAAAAAAGAAAACCAGGAAAAAAATTCTCCCACATATAAATTCTACTTCTGGGGAAATAAAATAAGAACTAAAACATGTTTTAATTCTCACAACTTAGACCATGGTCTTCAGATACTAGTGATGAACAGCTGAATCTTCAGACAAACAGAAACAAAGGTTACAAAAGCAACAGGGTGAGAGGAAATGGCCTCAAGTTGCATGAGGGGAGGTTTAGATTGGATATTTTGAATTTTTTTTTTCCCAGAAAGGTTTTTCAGGGCCTGGCACAAGCTGCCCTGGGAGGTGGTTGAGTCACCATCCCTGGAGGTGTAGATATGGCACTTCAGGACATGGTTTAGTGCTGCACTGATAGTGTGACCTTAAGAGTTTTACCTGATTGTCTTCAGGGTTTTTCCCAACCTAACTGAGTCTTGGATTCTATAAATAATGATTTCCATGGAGATACACAGGGCTGTTTATACAAATAAGGGTTCCAGGAAAGAGTCTGGAGTCTCTTTCTCCGTGCACACAGTGCAGATATTAAGCCTTAACTTTCTGCTTGGGATGCTGGAAAAGTTAATTTGCTAATGCTTGTAAAGTGCTTTCAAATCTCCAGCTATAAGAAGAGGAAAATGCAGCAATTACTTTTTAATGAACTAGAAATAATGAGCATTAGGTCTCAATGCATTTTATTTTTTTTTTCTCCAAGAATGTTTTCTCCTAAATTATGTATTTAATTCCCTTTATATGTCTACCTAGATTTGTTTTTCTCAACATCCACATCCCCATTTTGTCTTGGCCCTGATACAGAAACGCAGAGTTTGCTTGTTCCTTTCCCTGACAACTTCTTAAGCTCATTGGTATCGATTTAGGAAGCACTGAAGATAAATTAAGGAGTGGAGTCTGCAGGCAGCAAGGTGCCTCCAAGGGGTTCATGCCGTGAGATAAACTACCTGCAAGGAGCAGGGCAGGGGCAGAGCTGTTTCATGAGCTCCTTTTGCAGGAACTGCTCCGTTCCCCCAGGTGGTGTCTTCTGCAAAAGGCAGAATTTATCCACTGCAGGCAGGAAAACGGCACCATGAGCGTGTCCATCTGAGGGCAGAACCCTGATTTCACAGAGCATCATCCCTCATGTAGGTCCAGTGTGGCGGGACACTCGTGGGGTTTGTCCTTTGAACGTTGTGGGTGGGCTTAAAGCAACAACACTCAGGGCACAACTCCTGCAGCAGTAATAAATGCAGGGCATGAAGTTATTTCCCTGGGTGAATTTTCGGAGTCTTATTGATTCCATGTGTGTGCTCAAGACTATTCTCAATTCCTAAGGACTCCCTGACTCCCTTGCTTCGTGGCAGCTTTCCTAAGGAGGGAGGCAGTGCCAGGTTTTGCAGCAATATAGTGAGAAATAAAAACAATTAACCTGACCTGCATCTCAGAAGGCAACTTAGTGCTTTACATCACCAACATCTTAGAAATGGCTTAAAATCTAATTTTTGTGTGTGCTGTGTGTACCTGTGGAGCTATAACAAGAAATAAAGGTTGTAATAAGAGTAATTAAGAATTGCAAGTAGCTGAAATAACTGCAAGGACTCCCATACATTCAATTTTTTCATGGTAATAACAGTAGATCCTCACTTGAGAAACTCAGCTACTGAAGACAATTATGTTTGTATATGACCAGAATCGTGATGGGCAGGAATGTTGTTCTGATTAAAGTACTGTTCTCATCCTCAAATATTCTTTGTCTGCACCATCAGCAGAGCAAATGCCTATTGTACAGGGTAACATTGAAGAGGTGTGTATATGCTAGGCAAAAAAATACTCCATATTTTTGCACTCGTGGGTATGAAAATGTAGGTCTAAAAGGGTTTCTTTAAGTCTAAAAGTGTTGCTTTAGATTTTATAATCATTTAAAAGCTTCAATCCAGCTTTACTGAGAGCTCTGCATTTGTATTTGCCTCATCTGTGTTAGGAAAAGGTTGTGCTTCATCTGTCCAAACACAGCACAAGGAAGAGAGGTTGTTAAACAGACACTTCAGCAAAAGTGTCTGTGTCTGAATTCTGCTGCAATTTCGTCGGTTTTGTGTAGTTTACTTTGTATCCACTACTTTTAAAGTGTGCCTGAAACCTCAGCAGGATTTGCTTCCACACTGCGAACAAAAATGTTTTCTCAAGGCAACCTTCACAGAATCACAGAATGGGTTGGGTTGGAAGAGACCACAATGGGTCAAACCTGGTCCAGCCTCCCTGCTCCAGCAGGGTCATCCCAGAGCACATGGCACAGGATTGTGTTCAGACTCTTCTGGAATATCCCCAGTGAGGGAGATTCCACACTCTCTCTGGGCAACCTGTTCCAGTGCTGGGTCACTGCACAGCAAAGAAGTTCTTTGTGTTCAGGTGGAACTTCCTGGGCATCAGTTCCTGCCTGTTCCTCTTGTGCCATTGCTGGGCCACCCCCAGCAGAGCCTGGTCCATCCTCTGCCCCCTCCCTGCACACACTCACAGACCTGGGGGAGGTCCCCTCTCAGTGTTTCTGCTCGAGGCTGAACAGCCCCAGCTCCCTCAGCCTTTCCCTGTCAGAGAGATGCCCCCAGTCTCCTAAACACCCTCGTAGCCTCTGCTGGACCTGCTCCAGGAGTTCCACGTCTCTCTGGTGCTGAGGAACCCAGCACTGGACACAGCACTCCAGATGTGCCTCACCAGGACTGAGTGGAGGGGCAGGATCTCCTTGACCTGCTGGCGATGCTCTTCCTAATGCATCCCAGGATACCATCAGCCTTCTTGTCCCCCAGGGCACACTGCTGGTCATGGACAGCTTGTTTTCCACCAAGACCCCCAGGTTCTTCTTGCCAGACCTGCTCTCCAGCAGGTTGGCCTCCAGCCTGTACTGGTGCAGGGGGTTATGAAGTGTATCAACCTCTAGGAGAGACCAGAAGAAAATCAGGGGCCACTCTTGCCCTGAGGTGTTCACAGATAAGATGTTTAGATCACTCTTATGTCTTTGTAGGTGTCTTGGAGGCCAAGCTGTGAAAGTTCAAGTCTGTCAGGCTGTTTTTCAGCACAAATATAGGAGATCTGCAGTTGATCTGATGTAGCAAAATCTCAGGAGATCTGCAATCACCCCACAGGAGACAGGAGCACAGGGACTGTGTGCAACCCGTACCTGAACCTGCTTCCTCATCTACCTCCTGAAACAAATCCAGACAACACAACCCTGCCCAGCTTGGCTGAGAGAGACAGAAAAATAACAGGTTTTCCTTCACTTTGGTGGGGATTTGGGAGAGCAACTACCGAAATGAGGGAAAGGGAACACAGACACTGCTGGAGGGATCTGGCGATAAATGTGTTGATGGGATCAAGGAGTTCCTAAGGCAGTGTATGTTAGAGGCATTTTATTTGCAACAGCAAAACCAGCAATGTTTAGAAGGCAATTTGGTGTCATTTCCTTTCCAGAGCATTTCTTCTTTGACTTTCTTTTCTTCCTTCCTCTTGTTGCCTTTTTTTTTTTTTTTTAAATTATTTTATGCTTCCTAATCCACCAAATTTGAAATATTGGCAAGAAATTCCAAGTGTATTAAATGAGATATATTTCCATAATAAATGGGATTCTTTTTTGTCATGGTCATAGATATAAGCATTATGAGACTTTTCCCTGTGGATTTAGCAGTGGGTTTTGGGAAAAAAGGGAAAGGAGAAAACAGCAAGTGTAGTCACAGTCTGAGACTTAACTGCAGGCAGGCATATTAAATAGGATTGTCTGATTTTAAAAGGACACAAGAGGAATTTTTTAATGCTTCCTTAAAAAAGCTCCACAGATTTTGACGCTGTAACCATGAGGCTTCTACAATGGTGATTTCTGCATTAAATGCAATATGCAGGTAAAGAAGCTTCACAGAGCCACGGTAGAAACCACCAAAGGCTCAGTTATCACACTATAAATATCTCTGGCTTTCTCTTAACTGCTTAGAATCGATGTAAATAATATTAAAGAGAGTTGCTCCACAAGAGTCTTCAACTCTCTGTAGGATATGAACCTGTGCTTCCAGGGTAAGACACCTTTTCCAGGAATAGCACAATCATCAGAGCCACAGGAGAGCAGGAGGGAGGTGACATTGAGTGGATGCCGACTTGCTGCAGGAGGGAATTCAGAGTCTCCTTGCAAAGGAGCAATTATTTCA
>NW_020956364.1:3308-13668 GCF_003031625.1 Empidonax traillii | reverse complement strand
AAGAGAGTTGCTCCACAAGAGTCTTCAACTCTCTGTAGGATATGAACCTGTGCTTCCAGGGTAAGACACCTTTTCCAGGAATAGCACAATCATCAGAGCCACAGGAGAGCAGGAGGGAGGTGACATTGAGTGGATGCCGACTTGCTGCAGGAGGGAATTCAGAGTCTCCTTGCAAAGGAGCAATTATTTTAAGGAGCCATTCCATCTGCTAATTCAATATCCTCCTAAAGGTTGTAGGAAGGCTGACTCAGAGGTTAAAGTGACACACAAGAGCTTCAGAGAAGGGCATTTTCCTGCACCACAAAATGCTGTGTCCTTGGGTGAGTCGTTCGGGAGAGTTCAGGCATTGAAAGAGGCTGCCCAGGGAAGTGGTGGAATCCCCATCCCTGGAAGTGTTCCAAAGGTGCGTGGATGTGGCACTTGGGAACATGCTTCAGTGGCGCTTTTAAACTATTTTTAATGGTTGGACTGGATGATCTTGGTTTTTTCTAACCTTGACAATTCCACGGCTGTTATTCAGGTCTCCTCAGCACAGCTTCTGTGTTGCCTTTATGGGCAGGAAAGTGATATTTTAAGTATCAAATAGGGATTAAAAATGCTGTTCTACCTCATGTGGCTGCTGTGAGATTAAAGACATTAAAGATTTCGAAGTGATCAGATGCTGTGATGACAGAGGCCTGAGATATCTCTCGGTCAAGCAAACCCAAGTTCCAGTGAAAATTCCCTATTCACTCTAATTACAGTTCAGCAAGGCCTGCACTGACTGGAAGCAGGTTACCTTCAGATTTTAATATAAACAAACAAATAAATACATAACTAAAGAGTGTTATTTTAGGCATTGTTTGATAAGGTAGAAATAGCCTTTGAAAATAATGATAAAACTGTGGGATCAAAAATGTTAAAGTGACTTAAATCCTGCATGTCTTTTTAGGGCTGTGGCAGCTCTGTCCATCCTGTGGATTAATAGCATGAATTTATGAGAATTGAGGGCATGGAAAAGAGCTTGGGGGAAAGGGAAAGGGAAAGGGAAAGGGAAAGGGAAAGGGAAAGGGAAAGGGAAAGGGAAAGGGAAAGGGAAAGGGAAAGGGAAAGGGAAAGGGAAAGGAAGGAGAAAGTCTTTCAAACCTCAAGGAAAGCAAGTTCCCTCTGCTGTTCTATATTTGGAAGACTTTACTATTGTCTTATTTTAGAGAGGATTTTTGCCAAGTAAAGTGTGTGTTTGTCTAGATGATAAATACCCTTATTCCCAGAAGTGCTTGGAATCCTGCTTTGCTTTGTATTTCCAGCATTACCTCCATGTCATGGACCACCACCTCTGCTTTCCACAGAGCACTGACCATACAGGATTTTCCAACAACCTCCTGCTATCCTAACCTGCTGTAGGGATGAAGCCTCAGCTGTTGTTGCAGCTGATTAACTCCTGCTCCACCACAAGTGCTATTTCTGTAAGGCCTTGATAATCTCGAAATCACAACCCTCATTGTGCTCTCAGAAATGGAAGTGCATTACCTGCAATTTCCCAAACATTTCATTTCCTTGGAAGATTTATTTGCAAGCAAACAAGAGCTTTATTGTTGCTTGTTGCAGACACGCAGTAAATTAGTTTTTCCACGCTGAAATGCAGCAGCATAAAATTCTCACTCGAGGAAAGTACTAACTGGCATTATGGCATTGCCTTGTTAATTATGTTGGCACATCCACTGCTGCTCTTTAAATTATTCCTGCACACCAGAAACACTTCTTACCTAATGATTTCCTGAACTTCTGGTATATTAGTTCACGCTTAATCTAATTTAAATCATTGTCAAAGTGACAAATGCAAGGAAGATGCAGAGCAAAAAAGCAAAGTCGGTGAATGGTCACAGAAAATATCATGGTAAAGATGCATTTTAATATTTTGAGTTCAGCTTTGGTGTTTTTGACAGGATTCTGATTTTTTCTTCTCGGCCTGACCTGTCATTTTTAAGCAGATTTAATGTTCCACAAGGTTGACTTCTCCAGCCAGTTCTCAGTCATTTCATTCTTGGTGGTTCACTGTCAGTTTTGTCTAAGAAGATTATGAGCTAGGAAGACTATGATGGTGAAGTTTATTTAGGTGGTTGTTTATCATAAGGAAGTACATCAGTAATCCCTGGCATAAATTCTGTATTCTCTAGTCCTTACCGTTCCTTGACTCCACAACATTCTTAGTGGAAAAACTACTGGATCAACACAGTCATCTGCCTAGATTTCTTCCACGCTGTTTACAGCAACAGCCCTGTTATTGCATGTCAAATATCTTACAAAATCAATTTAGCATCTCACTTTGAATGGAGTTCTCCAAAAGTGCAGGAAATGTAAAGGTTTCTCCAGTGGCATTTACCACGTAAGATTTACCTTCTCCTGAACTCAGAAAGGTGCCTGAAAACACATTGCCAATACACAGGAGAGTCTCAGGCTCTCCTGAAATTTGAATTCAGCACTTGAGTTCCTGCCTTCCAGAGATATTCAGCTGGTGCTTCAGTTGTGAGCCTTACATTTATAAGCACTAAGTACTTAGTATTTACCTCTTACTCTTTGTGAGTACTAAGTGGGCAGAAAAAGTTTCCAGATTTGCTCCTTGAGGAGCAGCCTCTTGCCAAAGCACTTTGCATCCAGCTGGAAGGAGCATTTCTCAGCTCTGCAAGGAGCAAATCCAGAGGGGGACATCTGAGCTCTCACAGATAAACATGAAAACATGGGACACAGAGAGGAACATCTGCTGCAAGGAAGATAGAAAAGAGGGAGAGCAAAGCACAGATTTGTGTTTTCAATTCTTCACCTCTCCCTGTATTTTTTCTCCCGTGTTTCCCTCAGTGCTACCAGGAGAGCTGTCATGGCCCCATCAATATCTCTGTCAGAGCAGGAGCGTGGCTGGTTTGACTTTTAAAATTTGACAAGAGGAAGAAATAATTACGATAAAGCTGGAGGCAAAGTGTCTTTTTATTATCACAGTGACCATTTCCATTTCCATGTGCAGCTGGTTGTTTCAGAGCAGATGCCAGGAATCCCTCATCCCAGAGTGCTGCAGCCACTTGGTTCCTCACATTTGCACTTACCTTTGGTTTCCACCAGGCCAAATCAATAATTCTTAAACATTGAATGTTCCTCTGGACACCAAATAGCAGGACAAACAATGGATTCTAGGATGCCTCCACAGGAAGTTGAGGGAGGAGTTTTAAACCCTGCCTTGCAACTTCATTATCTCACCTACAACTACATAGAGAAAGCCATTTTTCGTCCACGACCTTCACAGATATGGGGGAAATTCTCTCAGCCCGTGTTGTCACTTGTGAAATGGGCCTCCTTCCTCAGCAGAGTGTAAGCATGTAATTACTTTTAATACATTAATTTTATGCCCACAGTTCCTACTTGGTGTTATCACTTTTCTTTATTTTCTAGCATCATTATGTTTTTCTCTCACAACTTTCTAGGAGCTCTAAACTATTTTTAAATTGCTGCCTATTTTATTTTAACTGTGATCTCCCATCCCTTTTATAGTTCCCCATTTCCCTTTGCTTTAGCTCCTAATTTCATCTTCCCTGGGCTCATTATTTTTATGCTGGCACTCTGAGTATTGTTTTCCCACTTGTGGGTCTTTTGCTCCTCGTAGCTCTGAACTGTTATTTACACTTTGAAATGGAAGTTTGGACGTCTCCACATAGCTGGTGGTTCCATCTCATAGATGCTGTGTTAGTGTGCAGTGCAGAATAGTCCATCTCAGTGATTTTTTTTTTTTAAAGCTGTGAATCCCTCTGGGAAGATGCTGAATGCATACATAGAGCAGGACTTGAGTTGCCCTCAAAGCTGATAAGAATTTGCTTTTACAAAACCTTTGTGCACTGATAGGGATCATTTCCAGCACAAGGATTTTCTCTGGGATTATGGCTGCACAGGTGCTCAACCCATTCTTGAACTGCAAAAACTGCTTAACACTCAGGTTTCTGGATTGCTAAAACCTTAACCCAACACGTGGGATCTCACCCTCCAGGAATTTTGGGGGCAGCAGTTAAGACCAGAGATGTACCACTTGAAGCAGGGCTAAAACCAGCCAAGATAAAGATTTTAAGCAGGACTTTCTTCTTTTCAGTCAGTGTTTATGGGAAAAATAATCAGGCAAGTAATTTTTTGCTGTGTTGTAAGAGTTTTTCAGCTTCTTCATGTGTGTTTTTCCCTAATGACCTGTGAATGAAACTGCTGTATATCTTCTTTTGGAGGAATTCATGGAAACCATTGTTTCAATGGAGAGTTAAACTCCTGCCTTCTACCTCCCTTTTTGGGGAAGTAGAGCTAAAGCCTGAAAACTGAAAATACTTTAAAATTGTCCTTTTTCTTCCCTCCGTTCTTCACCATGGCTGTCCTTATTGTAGAGATAAAAACTAAATATGGTTAAAAGAGTAATTTCACAGAATTTAAACCCATGTTTAACAGCACACCTGGAGTTTCTCTTTGTCTCCTCCCATATCCCCTCACTTCTCTTTTCCTCCTTGAAAATCTGTGTTTTATCAGTGAAAACTTCAGCAGCAGCACCTTTAAAAGATTGCAATGGAGAACCATCAGCTGCTTGATGTGGAGACAGAAGTGGGGAGGGAGGAGAAGAACAAAGGAGGAAGATACAGATTATTAATACCAGAAGTCTTCTGGTCTTAATAATTTATTTATTTATTTATTTATGTTGCCATAAAAATTGTTTCATTATTGAAAATCTGGATACGAGGCTCGTGATTTTGATCTCTGACATAGATCGTAAATCTCCCAGAGGTATAGACACAGTCACAGGCTTGCTTTTGGGGAAAAGCCAAATCCAGGAGTGACAACTAAAGTGAATTCAGAGAAAAAATAAACAAAGAAAATTCTCTGGAACCAATCCCTGCAACTTGTTTCTCCCAGCACTTCAGCAAGTCCCTTTTGTTGCTACAACCTCATTCCCTTTCCACTGAACTCTACTTGCCTTTGTCTACATTTGTCTAGTCAGTCAAAGAGCTTTTATCTGTAGTCAAAATTGTCTTGGCAGCAGTGAGATGTTTTGTGTTTAAGACTATTTAGTTCCTCTAAACTCAGGATATATGCAGGGTTTTTACTTGAGAACATGAAGACAGGGATCACAGCTACGCTTGTCCTTTTACTTTATGATCTGCACATGAAAAAAAAAAGAGACAAATAGAAAAAAAAACCCTCAGAAAGTGGAAGAAAAGTGTGATAAAAGGATCTTCATCAAAGTGGTAGTGCAGACTGCCAGGAACTCATTGCAATCTTCACTACACGATACTGCTCATATTTCACATGAGGGGGTGAACCTGGAAAGTCATTCATCGCATTTTCTTTGAAGTGACAGGTAAAGAGGCTGTGGGCACAGACTGAAACACAGAAATTTTCCCATAAACATGTGAAAACAGTATTGTGAGTGTTGTGGAACATTAGATGTGGATTCTCCACCTTGGCATTTTTGGATCAGAGGGCTGGAGCACCTCTCCTGTGAAGCCAGGCTGGAGAGTTGGGGCTGTTCAGCCTGCAGAAGAAAAGGCTCCAAGGGAGACTTTATGACACCTTCCAGCACCTAAAGGGGGATACAAGAGAGCTGGAGAATATCTTTTTACAAGGAAGTGCAGTGACAGGACAAGGGAGGATGGTTTTACACTAAAGAGGGCAGGTTTAGATTAAATATTATGAAGAAATTCTTCCCTGTGAGGGTGATGAGACACTGGCAAAGGTTGCCCAGAGAAACTGTGGATGCTCCATCCATGGAAGTGTCCAAGGTCAGGTTGGACTTGGCTTGGAGCAACCTGGGCTAGTGGAAGGTGTTCCTGCCCATGGCAGGGGGTTTGAAACAAGATGATATTCAGGGTTACTTGAAACCCAAACCATTCAATAAATCTGTTGCTCTTGTCCAAAGTCTGCTGGAAATGACAGAGAGGTTTTGTGTTGGCAGACTGGAACTTCCCCTGGGCTGTCTTTGCCTCTTTGCCTTTTCTTCAGTCAAGAGCTTTGTTATAGACCTGGCAACAAATCAGTGACAGAGAATGGATAGAATTAGAATTAGAATTAGAATTAATTCTCCACGTAAGGGAGATTTAGATGGAGAATACTGTTCTCGATGAGAATTGGACTCTTTACTGAAACCACAGGTAGAATAGAAAAAAGTTTAATTGTTTGGGTTTTTCTAATATATTTCTTTTGATTTTATTTATGAAGTGACATCCTGAAGCTGGTGTGGATGAGGATGAAATTTAGTTATCAGTGAGAAAAATCTAAAATGTCTTTTATTGTTGTCAGTTATCCATGTGCAATGAAGGATGAAGACTTCTCCTACCCCAAGCAATCCCCTACCCAGTCACAGCAAATCCCTAGCCACCTGCATTTTATACTTTTTTCTTGAGGTTACAAGGTATATCATTAAATCTCCATTTCATACAAAGCTGATGTTAAAATCACCTTTATTTCTGCTTCTCATTTTCAGCATGTGTGGAGATCTGCTGTGGTTACTCTGAAAACAAAGTAGCATTTGCATTCTTATTCATTGCACAGGTTATCTTCCACCTTCTGTATCCTTTTGGAATTCATAAATATGAATCTGTGTCACAACTCTACTGGAGTTCTGGCTTGTTTTATTCCACATAATATAATGGCAAAGCATTTCTGTTTCTAAATATTCTCAGCCATGCACCAGCATACCATATAGAAGGGAAAAATAAACATAATTTGATGCTAAGCTGCTGACTTAACACAGCTCTAGAGATTCTCTGAAGAATATCTAGCCATTTGTAAACCTCCTGACAATATATATATATATATATTTTTTTTTAATGTAGAAAAACCACTTGCTTAATATTCTTTGACAATGCTGAAAACCAGTTTGGAAGTAGCAGACACTCAGCTGCTTGTGAAACTGTGTGTTTCCAACGGGTTTGTGTTGCCACACACAGTTTTCAGGAGCTTCATCAGTACCCAAACTTGACATTTTCTATCCTGAGTTAAGTCAGTTATGCAGAGGTAGAGCTTGGTGTCTCGTAAAGTGCAGAAACTCACAGGGGAGAAATAGAAAAGAAGAGAAAATGGACAGTATTTCAGGTAAAAGGGTGGAGAGATGTTTCTCTGTATTTGTTTCTACATTTTAGGCTGCAAATCTACAGGTTATTCAGTGAGTAGGCCTTGTCTAGACTTAAAATTGAATCACAGAATCAGTAAGGTTGGAAAAGACCCTCAAAACTCATCAAATCCAACCTTTGACTAAACACCATCATGAAAACTAAATCCTGCCACTGACATACAGTCGTCTCTTGAACACCTCCGGGGGTGGTGACTCCACCCTCTCCCTGGGGAGCCTGTTTGAATGCCTGACCATCCTTTAAATGAAGAAATTCTTCCTAATTCCCAACCTGAATCTCCTCTGGCACAAATTGAAGCCATTTCCTCTCATCCTATCACTTGTTATCTGGGAGAAGAGACCAACCCCCACCTGGTTACAACCTCCTTTCAGGGAGTTGTTAAGAGCAGTAAGATCCCCCCTGAGCCTCCTTTTCTCCAGTCTGAACAACCCCAGCTCCCTCAGCTGCTCCTCATCAGTCTTGTGCTCCAGACCCTTTCCCAGCTCCATTTCCTGTTTTCCTGTTTTCTGGCCTCTTTCTTCTCCTGACATTCCAGTCCCTCATGAGCAGGACTTAATCATACAAATGAAAGGGTGTAATACTACATTCACGTATCTCTTTTCACAGCCAGTCACTCTTAGTTAGGAATATTTTAAAATCTTTATGTGATTTAGGAATATATTTACCTTGCAAACTGAGCTTTTCTAAAGTCTCCTGCATCAGAAATCATAGAACCATAGAATGGTTTGGGTTGGAAGGCACCTGAAAGATCATTTAGTTCCAACCCCCTGCTATGGGCAGGAACACTTCCACTAGACCAGGTTGCTCCAAGCCCTGCCCAACCCTGTCCAGCACTTCCAGGGGTGGGGCAGCCACAACTCCCCTGGGCAACCTGCTCAATGCCTCACCACCCTCCCAGTAAGGAATTTCTTCCTAATTAATCCAAACCTACTCCCTGTCAGTGCAAAGCTAATGTTGTCTCTGATCAAACATCCACAAGAATCACAGGATGGTTCGGGGTGGAAGGGACCACAGTGGGTCAGGTGGTCCGACCTCTCTGCTCATGCAGGGTCACCCTAGAACACATTGCACAGGATTGTGTCCAGATGGTTCTGGAATGTCACACAGAAGAAAACATTTTGTCCAATTCTCCCAACACGTTTGCCAGAACCACTCATTAAAAAACTGCCAGACAATCACCACGGCAGGTTGCCCTTTGTTATCCGTTTGATTTCCTCTTGTAAGACAATCAAGCCATTTTGATGTGATTTTTTTTTTTTTTAAACTCACCAGAGGACAAAATAATAAAGGTTACTTATGACACTGTTTTTTGCCTTTAAAGTTGGGTTCCAAAAGTCTTGAACCTGTAGACAGGAAACCCCCTGTTCCTAAACCACAGCCTAATTATCTGGATTTAAAATACATTCGGCTGCTCCTTTTGATTTACTGGTGCTGCCTGATAATTACCTCTCTTTTTTTTTTTTTTTTTTTTTCCCTCACTGACTTTGTTTGATAAGGCTTTTATAGAGTCTTGGTGTGTGTAATTTAGTGAGTCCCATCTGTAATGCAGCACATCCCTCTCCCTCTCCCTCTCTCCCTCTCTCTCTCTCTCTCTGCTCCATCCCAGGCTTGGAGCAGAACAGAACTCTAATTGGCACTGGTTCCAAACCATTGCACTTGGGAAGAGCTGTGCTTTCAATTGATAAATAAAGATGCAAGAGATGAGAAAATTATAACTAGTTCCTATTTTGAGCTATCTGTGAGTTAAGAAAGAAAGAGGATGGGGAAAGAGAAGAAAGTAAAAGAGAAACAGGTACGTTTGGAAGGCAAATAAATTACATTGCAGGTAAAGCATCTGGAGTTTTTAGAAGGGATGGGTTGTGAGCAATTGAGGATTTGTAAGGTGCTTTGCATCAATCAAAAATTGCCATGCTGAGGGGTGGAAAGGTTAAAAATGAAAAAAAATTAAATAATGATAATTTAAAAAAGAATAAATCTTTGAAGGACTTTGCACTGCCCCATTTTATCAAGAACTTGTCCTCCCTGGGCTGAATGAAACCTGAATCCCTGCCCCAGAAAGTTTGTATTATTGTTAACACACCATTTTTTAACTCAACTTAGATGTAAGATATATCAGAGAGTCCATAAATCCGGTGGCTGGATCCTGGGGAGAGGACACTGTGGGGGCAGCACCCAGGCACTACAAGGACAGCAAAAGAATTGGGTCATACTCCTCTAGAACAGTATTTCAGCCTGTGATGACTTGCTATGAAGGAACTTCCAAATCCAGAGGTGTCATCATTGTCTCTAATACCCCCCCAGCAGCTTTCTGCAACGCAATGGAAACATGATTTTTAAGTGCTCTTTAATAGAATCTCACTATATAATCAGAAGCGTAACTGATGGAAATGGTGATGTTAAAACTGACTCAAATGTTTGGGGTTTTTTTAATGATTTGATAGAAAAACACATATTTTATCTGCTGCTTTATAGCTCAGGGATTAGGCTGATAGTTCAGGCTGAAAGATAATTATCCATATTCACTGGAAAACCTTGTATAATTGTGTTTGGAAGCATTTTCTTCCTTCCCCAGCCCTAATTGATTGTAAATCAACTTTCATGAAGTACTAAATCCTCTGAACAACCTGAAATGCTAAATCACTTGAACAACAAAGCTTTTGAATTTTAAAGAGTCTGTTCCCTGTGGGAACTGGGAAAACCTACCTTTCTGGGATGGAATACCAGTCCTGGCTGCCTCTTAACTATCTTGGGACAAGATGTCATTTGAACTGGGAAACCACCCTCAGGGGTAAAGGGGCAAAAGAGATCTGGCAGATATTTAAAGACCTTTTTCTTAGAGCACAATAAATTTTGAACTTGTAGGAAATTAGGCATTCCAGGGAGAACTTTGTCCCAAGAATATAAAGACAGGTTTATAAGAAAGAGGATTTTTTTTGCCAAAGCCTGTAGTGACAGGACAAGAGGTAATGATTTTGGAATGAAAGAGGGTAGATTTAGGTTATAGATAATGAAGAATTTTTTTTTTTTTTTAATGATAGAGGAGGTGAGACACTGGAAGATGCTGTCCAGAGAAAATTCTGGATGCCACATCACTAGAACTGTTCAAGATGGTGCTGAAAGGGGCTTTGAGTAACCTGATCTAATGGAAGATGTCCTGGCCCATGGTAATGGTCTAGGACTGGGTGATCTTTACAGACCCTTTGCAATCCAAGCCATTCTGCAATTCTATAAAATAT
>NW_020956364.1:0-2097 GCF_003031625.1 Empidonax traillii | reverse complement strand
GTGGAGCCATCAGCTACACCGAGACCTGTACATGTTTACCGGTCATTAAATATTACTGCTTCACCATTCTGGTGTGTTTTATTAGATCTTCTCTTTCCTGAATTAAATCAAGTTCTCAGCTTTGTGAAGCAGAATGAAAATAGTAGGTAGAGTCAGAGCTTCCTTTGGAAAAATGGAAACCCACTGCTGAGAAATGGGAAAAGTTTGCCAGATAGAAATTTTGAGATAGAAAAATTCAAAGTTCGGAATTATACCCAAGAATTTATTCTGTTATGTTTCCATTAATTAAATTGTGGGTTTTAATGAGAGGTGAAGAATATTGGCATCTTTATCATATGGGAATAAAGACCCCCAGTTAGTAGAGGTGCAGCATGCAGGGAAGGTTTTGAAATTACAGGAAAGTTTTTGAAATTCCAGATAGTGAATTTCTGGGAGGTCTGAGGCCTGCATAGGGGAACATCTTGTGGACTGTGTCTATAAAAATCCTTTTAAATACCCAAAAGGAGCCCAGCAGTTGACAGCAGACTTACATTTGCTCTTCAGAACACTGTATTGCCAGCTGAAAGCTTATAAGTGGTCAGCCATTTTTGAAAATTTAGGAAATCACAGGTGTGCAGTGAAGAAAGCAATCATGTTGAACTATTATCTTCTCTATGAGAAAGAGAAAAAATAATTTCCTGACTCTAAAAAAGAGGAAAGATTGTTCTGAAGCTTGCTACATAAGCAGAGGGGGACAAAATAAACATCTTACTTTTTTCTTCAACTTTTCTTCCTTTCAAGCATCAGTTTAAGATATCAAACAGGTCTGGCCTCTGTTGACTCTTAATTTGATTTCTGAAGAGATCTTTAGATTAGGAGAATAGACTTGCAGGAGACACCCACCTCCTTCATAGCACAAACCCCGAGATTATCTAATGCAGTTAAATGTGAAATGAACAATTTGAGAGTCCTGCTGCCAAGAGCTCCTGACCTGGGGTACTGCTGCATGGAAAACATCTGGTGAATTTGGAAGTGCAGGACAGATTTAGAAAGGTAACAGCTTGCAAAGGCTGGAGGTGAAAGAGAGAGCAAGGTTGAGAAGAGAGAAGGTGCAGAGTCTGGGTGGGGTAAAGAGGGGGAGAGAGAGAGAGAAAAAGATGTGTTTATGAAGTGTGGGCTCGTGGAGGGATCACATGAGGAAAAAGGAACAGTTCTCTTGGATGGTTAGTGCAAAGCATGAAGTATTAACTGGAGCAAGCAATGTTCCTCCTGGGCATTTATGAATAAAGGCAGCACAAACAACAATCAGGCAAAACCTGAGGAATCTTGAAGTGATCTGGGCCAATGGGTGAAGACAATTGCAAGATGCTTTCTCAAAGGCTTCCCTGAAAAAAAGCCCTGCAGTGATAGGACAAGAGGGAATGGCTTTAAGCTGAAAGAGAGTGCATTTAGATTGGATATTGAGAAGAAATTCTTTACTGAGAGAGTGGGGAGGCCCTGGCGCAGGTTGCCCAGAGAACCTGTGGCTGCTCCACCCCTGGAAGTGTCCAAGGCCAGGTTGGATGAAGCTCTGAGCAACCTGGGATAGTGGAAGGTGTTCCCATGGCAGGGAGCTTGAACAGCACAGTCTTTAATGTCCCTTCCAACCCAAACCATTCTATAATTCTATGATTAAAAAAAAATCTGTGGTGAAGTAGAACAACCAGAGAGAGCAGCATCAACCCACTGTACATTTGTCAGTAACAACTGCAACCAGCACTGGAACTTTCCAAGGATCTCCTTAGAAAATGGCAAGAAGGATTATCCACTGAGCACTGTTTGCTCAGAATTATCCCTGGAAGTGGTAACCATGGCTCCTGACTGGTATCCCAACCACGACAGAGGCCTTGTCTCACAAGTTTTTATTCTCATTTGACAAATGGTTGGGAATTGCAGTGAACCGACTTTGCCCATGGCAGAGTTCCCACAACACAGCAGTGCCAGCCACACAATAAAGTAGATTTCTTGAGCCTCATGCTCTGTTATCTGAAGTGATTAAAAAAAAAAACAAAACAAAACAAAAAAAAAAAAAAAAAAAAAAAAAAAAAAAAAAAAAAAAAAAAAAAAAAAAAAAAAAAA
>NW_020956363.1:238134-240786 GCF_003031625.1 Empidonax traillii | reverse complement strand
AGTGGTACTGCACACTCAGAAAGGCTAAAGGGCAGGTACTGCTCCCCTGATCCACTCTATTGCCACTTGTTTCCAGTAATCTGTCTACAAATGGAAGTGGAAAAGAAGATAATATACACATGTCAAACAGTAGAGAGGCGGGTAAATGACCAGTCATTTTAGTCGTAAATGCAAGTGGACGAACAACTCAAATGCTGCTGTTATAGTGCAGAGTTTCAATGCAATCTTGATACATTTTAGTGTGCATCTTAGGTTATGAAGACGAGATGGTGGTGACTGAGCATTCAGGAGTTTTCAGAATGAGTCAACCACAGCTGAATAAGCAGGAGTGTCGATAAAGCATCTGAAGTATAGTGAGCAAATGGAGGTGGGGGACAAGGGAATACCAGCTTTCAGTGCCCTGGAAATAGTATGTTGAAAAAGGGAATGGAAATGTGTCATACAAAACTGAAAGCCAAACACAGGCTTCCTAAACCTTTTTTTAATTAATATTTTCCAGTATGCATTTTCCTCTCCTGTTTGGCCTTCATGATTTTAGATTTCTGTTTTAGATGCTTTATCTTATGATTTCAGAGGTATAGCTTTAGCAGAAAATCCCCTGACATTTAGGACCACTGCTCTGTGCAAAATCTATTGCTACCTAAGTACTGCCATATGAAGTATATACACACCTAGTTGATCCATTTAGATAACAGATAGGCATCCAAGGGTTCAAGTTTGTGTGTTTAGACAAATATTTTCTCAACGATGGCTTCACTAGGATAAATGTTACCATATAAGGTGTGAGGATTTTTACTACTGAAGCTGTAATGTTTTAAAAAAAAATTGCCCTATCCTACATAGTTACAGAAGTAAAATCTAAGTGCAGACCAAGCCCTTGCCTCTGGAAACTAAGATGGAAGTGTATGTCTCCCTTGAAAGCACAGTGTAAATTTACAGCAATAGATAAATGATGCAACTGAAAAAGTACTTTTTTTATAGATTTCTCCGAGAGTAATGCAGTCTGCCCATGAAAGGAATATTTTTAGAGGCTGAGAAGCTTATAAAGGGAGATTGTGTAGCTATAGGTCATTAATATAAGCAAGCAAGCATCCAGTACAATATGACGCAAATGAAATATGAGTTACCTGAGAATGCTTTAATCAGGCTGCTGTAATAGCATAGATTTTATGTAAACGTAGGAACATGGCTTTGTACTTACTGACTTTTTTTTTTTTTTTTCCAGGTGGCTTACTGTTCTATCAAAATTATTAAAGCAAAAGAAAGAAAAAACAAAGAAACATGTTACAGTATGTTAGGGTCTGAGTACAAAAAGTGAAATAAAAAAAGAAAATGCCTTGAAATTCAGCTTCTCAGGGGATTCAGATACTGTACCCATTAGAAATAAATGCTCATAAAGGGTGTCACTCTCTATGAGATTGCTGATCCTTTGAGAAGAAAAAAAAAAAAAAAGGGTAATTTGAAGACAGTCAGTGACCACTTTTCAGAGAAGAAATCAGAAAATATGCTATTTTTTACGTAAACAAAGTTCATCAACATTACAGTAGCCTTAATATCTTCATGTCTTTAATAAAAGAAAATTTGTGAGCTGTTTGAATGCTCAGGAAGGAAATTATAATATACTTTTTAAACAAAATGAAATGTTCACAGATACTAATTTTCTGCAGATAGGGAGAGGGGAACAAAGAGAGAAATATGTTGTCTTTTTTACTATTTAGAGTCCAGTGTTGATCCTAATAAGATAAGACTGATAAAATTTTCACAAATCTGTTGCATCAAGAAGAGGAATTATCTGCTTTCAGGATCTATAATAGCTGCTCCATAGGAAATTATTTAGACAGACCATGGTTTACTTTCAGAGGAATTTATGATTTTTATCATTGTTATTATTAGCATATATGAATATTTCCTACTCTGCCTTCAAATTTTTTTGAGCCAAAAAAAAAAAAAAAAGGAGAAAATCTGGACATTGAGTTGATTTGTCCCTGCTGCAGGAATATTCCATAAAGAAAAGATTACTTTTTAGTGGTATATTTCTGGTGAATGAGGGAAAGGCTGTGGATGTGGTCTATCTGGACTTCAGCAAAGCCTTTGACACTGTCTCCCATAATGTACTCCTGGAAAAGCTGGCAGCCCATGGCTTGGACAGGGGCACTCTGTGCTGGGTTAAGAACTGGCTGGAGGGCCGGGCCCAGAGAGTGCTGGTGAACGGGGCTGCATCCAGCTGGAGACCACTCACCAGTGGTGTCCCCCAGGGATCAGTGCTGGGACCAGTCCTGTTTAACATCTTTATCAATGATATAGATGAGGGGATTGAGTCCACCATCAGCAAATTTGCAGATGACACCAAGTTGTGAGGGAGTGTCAACCTGCCAGAAGGCAGGAGGGCTCTGCAGAGGGACCTGGATAGACTGAAGAGTTGGGCTGACTCCAATGGGATGAAGTTTAACAAGGCCAAGTGCCGGGTCCTGCACTTTGACCACAACAACCCCCTGCAGCGCTACAGGCTGGGCACAGAGTGGCTGGAGAGCAGCCAGGCAGAAAGGGACCTGGGGGTGCTGATCGACAGGAGGCTGAACATGAGCCAGCAGTGTGCCCAGGTGGCCAAGAAGGCCAATGGCATCCTGGCCTGCATCAAGAACAGTGTGGCCA